>NW_020290653.1:90403-139809 GCF_003184585.1 Aspergillus saccharolyticus JOP 1030-1 | reverse complement strand
CACGGGCTCGACCACTGGGAGGGGCTGAGGAACAGCCGCAACTGGCTCCGTCTGCTGGGTTTCGATCGACGACAGACTCAATGCTGGAAGCTCACGTTCTCGTTCCACTTCAACGCGCTTCTCAATGACGACAGGCTCAACCATTGGGAGTGGTCGAGGAATAGCTGCCACAGGCTCGGTTTGCGATGAGTAGATCGACGAGGTGGCAAATGCCACAGCCTCAGTATTGGTGCCATGCTCAGCAAGGGCTACCACCGGCGCAGGCTCAGGGAGGGCCGCCGCAATGGGCAAAGTGTGTTGAGACGAGAGTGTCGACAGCGCCACGGTGGGGACGTATGCCGGTTCAGGTCTGATCGGCTCAGTGGACGAAGAGGAGATCGGGGACAATGCGATCTCAGGTGGTGCAGGGACAACAGAGGCAACGGGTTCTGTCGTGACTCCGATGGCATATGCGGTAGTCAGAGGAGAGCGCCTCGGCGGAGATGGAGCAGTCTCCTCAGAAGCGACAGAAGAGACTTCTAGTTGCGACTGAACTGATGGTTGCTCCAATTCTTTCGAGATCTCGGCGGCGATCGCCTCGGAGTCCGGGACGGTCCACTGGGTGGAAGCATGCGCCAATTCGGGCTTCTGCGGTTCCTCCGTCGCAGTGCCAGTATCAGACATGGACAGCTTCGAGGACGACTCTTGCACATCCTTGTTCATCTCTTCACCATTCGGGATAGCAGTGACTGTAGCGGGTACGGCGGGCTCCCACGGATCTGTCATCATAGCGGAATCAACCATGACAGGTCTCGGCACAGCAGTAAGCACGGCTTCCGATGGACGTCTTGAGTCGTAAGCGGGGAGCATGCGCGGAGTCGAGGCCTGCGAGGCCGTGTCGAATCGCATAGGGGGTCCAAAGTCACCCTCCTGATCTTCGTCTCCATCCAACTCAGCAAGCTCCATGAAAAGACTCTGCCCTTCAGGGCTGGCTGAGCTTTGCAGGAAGCTGGTAGCGGGAGAATCGCGAGCGGTAGAAGGTCTGCTATTGGAAGCCATAGGAGCTTCGCCAGAGGGACGAATCCTCCGCACAATGCTCCTCTTGTTCCGCACCCTGTACCGAGGACTGATTTGACTCGTGGGCGATGGGAAGCCTTCCTCGTCGATCATGTCCTCGTCACTAGAATTGGACGCGGTGCTCTCGTAGACTTTCCTGTCGCGAGTCTTGGCCATTGTGAACGAGGAGACGCGTCCGCGTGGAGTCCGCTGCAGCCGGTTGTCCGTCTCCGTGAGCTCGCCGCTATCCGTGCTGTCATCAGCCATGCTCTCGAGACCAGTCTGGAACGCGTCGCTTTCGGTGGCTGTTCCGCGTTCGGTGGCAGTCTCAAAGCTGTCGTCTGCCTCGGTAGCGGTCTGGTATGCATCACTCGGTTCTGCGGAGGACTGTCCTCCCATGCGCGCCCGGGAGGCCTTGAGAGCGGCTTTGTGAGAGGGGCTGGCGTCAGTAGCATTGTCCTCCCAGTCTGATTCATGGATCTCGATCTCCGCCCTCTTCCGACCAGCGCCCAGGAGATCCGGCCGGGGGGCCTTGCGTGCAGGGTCTGGCTTGGTCTTCTGGCGTTTGCTGGTAGGACCGGTGGTGGCAGTGGATTCACGGCGCTTCTGCTCAATCTCATCACGGGCTTCCTGGAGCATGCGCTTCAGGTCGATCTTCTCGGTCTTTTCGCGATGGATGGTGCTCTTGAGGTTCTGGATCATGCGGTGGGCGTGACCGAGCGAGCTCTTCAACGTCTCCGTTTCGAGGTGGTTGTGCCGCGGCGTGAACTTGTTCGGGGACGGGGGCGGGGAGTTCTCAGGAGTCGATTGATCTTGGTCGTCCGAGTCTGGATGCCTATGGACTTCACGAGAAAGCTCTTGTTCTTGCTGGCGGAGGCGCATGGCCACCGCCCTGGCAAGTTCCTCATTCTGAGAGTTCAGCTCCTCGACTTTCTGCTGCAACGCAAGCTTCTCAGCATCTCCCGCATGCAGATTCCGACGCAGAAGGTGGATCTCAGCATCGTTGGCTTTTTGCGCCGCGGTCTGATCCTCGATCAACTTCGCATTTGCCTGCCTCAGCTCTTCCAGCTCTCGTTCCACAGCGCTCTTCTCTGAAGCCAAAGCCCCCAGGCTGCTGTTCAGTCGGCTTTCCCGGTCAGCAGCTTCCTTGGCGGCTGTCATCAGTTCACGGGTTCGAGTCTCCAAGGTCCAATTTTCATCTTTGTAGCGTTCTTCGCTCTCGTCCAGGATCCTGATGCGTTGCGCATAGCCCTCCGCCTCAAGTTCGAGTCGCGACTTTTCAAGGTTGACATTCTTGAGAGCCTCCTCACGCTCGGCGAGCAGGGCCTGCAGTTGGCGCACCTGGGCAAGGAGAGAGGTAGAGATCTCGGTAGCGAATTCAATATCATGAACACGGTTGGAGGGCTGGTTGCGCTGCTTTCGAGACGGAACGCTGACCTTGCTGGGCGAGGGGGTGGCTTGGCCGGCGAAGAGAGCCGTGCTGATGGGTGACTAAGAGTAGGGTCGTTAGCTGTGTGTACCAAGCCCACTGCAGACTGCCGTCTTACCTTCTGCCCATGCGGAGTCCCAAAGTGGCCATCTTCACCGCTTGCCAAACGTTTCGGGGCGAGGAATGCGCGTGCCGTTTCCCGGCCGATCTCATTGTACTCTTTCTCCAGGTCGGCCAACTTGCGACGTAGATCGGGACCAATCTGGCCCTCCTCCTGCTGCTGCTGTTCCACTTCTCGCAGCTTTTCTTCGAGCTGCTTCTGCTGCTCAATCAGAGCCGTGCCCAGCTTGCCTGCCTCTTCGAGTCGGCGCTCCGTTTCCGCCAGATGGGCCTCAAGCGCCCGTTTGGCCTGAGCCGGAGAGGATGCATTCAAACCGAACAATTGCGTGTCGAAGGAAGAAAGCTTGTGCGAATCGCGAGAAGCCATCCCCTCCCGGGAGTGGGAGACGAAAGGATCTTCGACTGTAGACATCTTGGCAGAGATCCGGTATTAATAGCTCGCGATGGAGGGCGAGAGAAAGGGTGGTGAGCCCACGGAGGGATCTGCCGTCGTCGCGGGCTGCTGTCTCGAGCACAGACGCAGGTGCCGTGGGTATCCCGCGTAACTCGTCGCCTCGGTCTTCGTATCGTCGTATCAATTCTGAATCATCCTCCGGCTTGCGACCAAATTCCCGTGGGGCTGATTGACGTCGATATCTTTCGCGTTGGGTTTCGTTGCTTGAGCCGACCAGCGAAGATGGGCTTGGGGAGTAGGGTGACCTCGAGCTGAGCGTATCGGGACACCGACACCAGGGATGCGCGCGATGAGTCGACAAGCCCAGGCAGTGATCGCGGCAATAGACGAATGAGAGTGAATTTCAAGGGATTGGTTTGGTGACCGAGCCGAAGGGTTGAGAATGCAGCTGGAGGTGGTTTCGAGGCGGAGAAATCGAAGTGCGACCGAGACAGACAACAAACGCGTTGCAGACGCAGCGTGACCTCGTTGTGCGTCAACCAGAATGCGGGCCAACCAGCTAGCCAGAAATAGGCAGCGAGCAATAGATTGGGAGTCTTGCGGCGCAATTAGCAAGGCCCAACAGGTGCAACCAACGAGAGCGCAGTGCGCCTACCAAGTCACAACCAGTGGGCGTTGGGGGAGAAGGGGAGGAGGGGGGGGGGGGGGGGTGCAATGAAGAACGGCCAGCTGGTGTGCCGTTCCAGCGATAAGATTAGAATCAATTCAATTGAAGGAAAGAAAGGAAAATAGTAAAGAAGGACAAGAGTGGTAATTAAATTGAATTGGCAGAGGGAAAAAAAAAAAAGAAAAGAAGAGAAAGGGGACGAAGAAGGGATGAGAGGGAGTGAATTCAAGGCAGTGCCGGAAAGTAGTTGGTGGACAACGAGGACTGTAGACGGACTCGTTGGGCGGGGAAGACACACACACACGGAAAGGAAGGGGAAGAGGAGGAGAAGGAGGAGGAGAGGAGAGAGAAACAAGAGGGAGAGAGAGGGAGGGAGAGAGAGACACACAGAGAGAGAGAGAGAGAGAGAGAGAGAGAGAGGCACGGCAGGGGTGAATTGGCTGGCCTCAGGTATACACACCAGTCTAATAATTCCGGCTGGAATGGGGACCATTGATCTGATACGTATGTAATATTGGAGGAGATTAATTGGAATCAATTGGGTGCAATTGCATTACTGAATGAATTAGTTGAATAACTTGATGAGCCAGAAGTCCCGAAGCAACCCTTGGAACCCGTGCAGCACGAGAAGTAGGTTATTTTGATGTCAACAATCGGCATTCGTCGGCATCCAACAACGCATCCAATCCTGGACGACGGACGGGCAGTCCAGTGTCAGTGACAGGAGGGAGAGTAACTTACGTGCTGTCGCTGACTGACGGACGGACTGACATTGCGTCCCCCGCTGCAAGTGTATCACGTGATGTAGACCTGACTTGGCGGCCGCCCGATCGGGAGGCGAAAGACAGACTCCACACTCTAGACACATCACCGAGCAGATCCATTCCCTCCGATGTGACTGCAACCTGACCTACACAGTATTATTTGGGTATAAACACCTACCGTGGATGACTTGAAGTTAACCAGAATTCCTACCTGGAAGGATTATGATACATAACTATAACTCATCGTCCGGTCTGGTCAGCATCATCATCCTCATGTCATCATGTCTCATCCACGCCAAGCTTCTTTGAAAAGTGGCAAACCGTGGGAGTGCCCCTGGACTAGTTAGCATCATCGACTGCGATCAGCCTGATCGGCTCCGCCTGGCCTCGGAACAGGACGCTGCTCGAATTCCCCACAGGGCACAATCGCCCTCACCTTGCATGTCCTTCGGTTTAAAATGGATGACTATGTCACTGAGTTCTGCGGCTTTTACGCAATACATATGTGACCGCATCATACAGACCGACAGCCCCTCCTGAGCTTGAAATAAGCTTGAAATTAGGTATCCTACTCATACACGGTCTGACTTGGCCTAACAACAAAAGACAATTGGTTGCCCAACGTGATTACAGCAGCACTGTGCTTGAAGATTAATGTATAGTCATTATATTTTATTTTTGGAGTCATTAAGGCCTTCAGCCATTCAGGCTTCCAGAAACTGTTCCACGCGATCGATTAGATCCGCTTTCTTTCCCACCCCAGAGCGGCCATGAGACGCGAGGAAGTCCTTCAGAATATTGACCGTGAGCTGCATGACGTATTATTAGCCTGATTCGCATACTCCATACGGTGCATCAGACCTACCCTCGACAGATTGTTGTTGTGGTAATGCCGGCGCACTTCTTCCTCAATGTTGTTGTCCGCTTCTACTTTGACCTTTTTGGCTGGTTTGCTCGACTCTTCTCCGTCGTCAGGGGCTCGGCTCTTCGCTCCTCGATGGATCAGGGTACTGGTGGCGGGCTTCTTCCCCGCGACTTGGGCGTACTGCTTCTCGAGCTCGTCGGCCCATGATAAGACATAGTCCCCAGCGCGCTGACACGGGTGATCAGTGATGGTTATGGGTTGCGCAGGCGTAGATTCCTACCTTGTCAATTTGTCGATATTTCGGTACCGTCTTGTCTTCCGGCTTCTCGGGCAGATCTTCATCTAGAGCCAGTGCTTGCAGGATGCGATAATGCCACTGTAATGCTAAGATAGTTTGAGCGTGCAGCCTCTCCACCGTAGAGGTCAGGCAGGCACTTACAGGGATTCGGGTATTTTAGAGGTTCGTAGCAGGCCTTAGGAAGTTGCAGCTGCTGGATGATCACACGCATCTGGTCGATCAACGGTTCTGGGGCCACATGCAGGGTGGTCTCGGGGTTCTGGCGAACATCATCGGCGTAGGGTAGGGGCAGGATCCACATGCCCGGGGGCATCTTCTGCACCCCGTGTTCATCGACCTTCTCCTCCCCGGCGATCATGGCCCCAAGGACCGGGTTCGCAGCCCGACGTGGGATAAACCAGACAAGGGCTATTTTGTTCTGCCGCAGGAGCGTCTGTTGCAGGGCGGAGAACACGCGGGTCGAGCCCACATAGTCCTCTTCCGATGGATAAATGAAGTAAGGGTGTTTCATGTTCGCCCAGAAAGGGAGCGCAGGGGCCGGCTTGAAGCCGATGATGCGAATGACCGGATCGCCGAAGTTCTTCAATTCCTTCTGCTCCTCGGGGGTAAAGATCACTTGATCTCCGCCAAACTTGTAGGCTTTTCGAATCTCCGTTTTCTCCACTGTCCGCGCCGTGTCGTCGGCAATTTGCGTGGTCACTCCTTTGATGATCTCGGGCTTCTCGCCTCCGAGCCAAACATAGCAGTTCCGCGCGGGCGCTTGCCTCCGGAAAAGTATGTAGCCTGAGACGGAGATCTTGAGATTGGGCCCGAGTTCGAGGGGCATGTTAGAGAAATGAGTACGTCGAGGGACGGATCGTGATTTGACACTGGACAATAAGGTATTGAGGAGGGAGATCCCATCTGCAGTGGCCGTTGAGACTTTGGAGTCGGGTTGCAGATACGCCGGAGCATCTGGGTCACTCGGGGAAGTTTTGTAGATAATATCCTTTACAGCTGATCAGTATCGTGGAGGCCACGCCTGAGGCCGGAACCTTACATCATAGAACCTGGAGCTGTCGAACTCGTGTTCCGGCTGGGAGATGGGAAAGAGCTCGATGGTAACCCCAAGATCATACAGATCCTTCGCCCGTACTGTGGCGGCCGACCGTAAGGCTTTGTCTTCACTGTGGGGACTGTCGTTATCGGTAACTATGAACAGTCGCCGCGACAGGAAGTTGGGCGCTTTGGATGTGAATATCTGGTTGGCACAGAACAGTACATTCGCCATTGAGACTTGCTTCTGCGCCGGCCGCAGAATGTCTCGGGCTTTGCCTGCATCTTCCACCAGGGCTCGCAGGTCCTTGACTTCTTGTGCAGATGGGATATCGAGGTCGGTGAATAGATAGCAGTTGGGATAGGACAGGTCGCCTCGGCTGCCTTCGTCTTCATCGTAGAACTTGGACGCCTGCGTTCCGTAGAGTAAGACCCCCATCATATCCTGGGGGTTGGAGATGATTCGCTGTTGCATTAAGTGATAGGCGCATTTTAACGCTGCGGTGACCGGGGATTCTTCGACGGGTTTCCTGGGGTCGGAGGATGGGCGCGGGGTGAGCATCGAGTCGCTGACTTCGATGGCGAAGAGCACCGCATCTTTTACCGATTTGTAGTTCTATCTCTGATCAGTGGGGCGTTGCTTAACATGGAGAGAAGGTCATTTATGTACGGATTCATCAACTTCCTCTTCCTCCTCTTCGCCTACTTCATCGTCTCGTGGCGGATTACCGTCGGCCATAGTCGGGGTTTAAGATGTAATAATTTAGTGAATTAAGCAAATTTCTCAACCAAAGAAGCAGAGATGGATTGTGGTGTGGGAAGAAGATTATATTTCATGGTCTAGAGGTTAGGCGAGAGTTGAGTGGTCTCTGCCTGGCTGTGGTTCTGCTGCCTGGCAGACACAGACACACACACACTCTCTCTCTCTCACTCTCTCACATAATAATCGCGGTGACGCGCTTTGGCGGGCGGTCAGAGAGCGGAAGACAACGCGGGGAGAACACGTAAATCATGTGATCTGGACTTTCTCCCCCGATTGAAGCTGATGACTGTTAGCTGGCGGTGATTGGCGCATCGGAGAAGTAGGCCTCCGTCATCAGATCCCGTTCTGTTCGAGGCTCGGTCGGCTTTCTCAGCTTGGCTGTTCCACTAAGCCCCCATGCCATCAAATCTGTCCTTGTCACGGTTTGTGCCTGTCCTGAATTTCTCTTGACTCTTTTCCAATCGGCCTCAAGTTATTCTCTCTGTTCAGATTGATCGCCGTACTGTCGAAGAGGCAGTATCATATGACAGTCATGGCTCTTCGTCGCCCATTCACTCTCCCTCGGCAAGTGTTGCGACCGGCAACTCGCGCTTCCTTCAACTACTTTTACGAACAGAGACAGGGCCTTGCAACCGCAGTACCTCCGGTTACTCAAGATGCGACCGGCTCCAAGGGCCCAACGGCCATGGTCTTTCTCAACATGGGCGGACCATCGACAACTAGCGAGGTGGAAGACTTTCTGAGCAGGCTATTCGTACGTGCCCCCGGGGAATGCTTCTTGTTCTCACCGCACTCCCCAACTAAATGAACTCCCTACACCAGGCCGATGGCGATTTGATCCCCCTGGGTCGACTACAGTCCTATCTCGGACCATTGATTGCAAAGCGAAGAACACCCAAGATTCAGAAGCAGTATGCAGAGATTGGCGGAGGGTCGCCGATCAGAAAGTGGTCGGAATACCAGTGTGAGGAGATGTGCAAGCTGCTGGATAAGATCAGCCCAGAGACCGCCCCCCACAAGCCCTACGTTGCCTTCCGCTACGCTGCGCCGTTGACAGAGACGATGTACGCGCAATTGCTACAGGATGGATTCGGGAACGGAAAAGGTGGACGGGCGGTTGCCTTCTCGCAGTACCCGCAATACTCTTGCTCGACTACGGGCAGCTCCTTGAATGAGCTGTGGAAGTGGAGGAATCGCCTGGAGGGACCACGGGCCAATGGCGACGGGCAACCAGCTGGCGCCATCCAGTGGAGCGTCATTGACCGATGGCCAACGCATCCGGGTCTTGTTGAGGCGTTTGCGAAGAACATCGAGGATCAATTAAAGACCTATCCCGCGGACAAGCGAGACGGGGTGGTTCTGTTGTTCTCCGCCCACAGTCTGCCCATGAGCGTGGTCAATCGCGGTAGGCTGGCCCTTATTTCCCGACCCTCCTCCCACGTGACACTGCTTGCTAACGATGATGTGTAGGCGACCCCTATCCGGCAGAAGTTGCTGCCACTGTTCACGCGGTGATGCAGCGACTCAAGTTCAGCAACCCTTACCGATTGTGCTGGCAATCTCAGGTCGGACCGAAGGCTTGGCTAGGAGCACAGACGAGTGATACCGTGCAGGAGTACGTGAAGCGGGGTCAGACCGACATTGTTCTGGTTCCCATTGCCTTTACCAGCGATCACATTGAAACTCTCTACGAGCTGGATCTCGAAGTGATGGAGGAGGCGAACCACCCCGGTGTCAAGCGTGCGGAGAGTCTGAATGGGAGCCCTATTTTTATTCAGGCTCTGGCGGACGTGGCTCAGGAACATCTTCGTTCGGGGGAGCTGTGTTCCCTGCAGATGACGTTGCGCTGCCAGGGATGCAAGAGTGAGCGATGCTTGGAACAGAAGAAGTTCTTTGCGGGACAGCGTGCTTCCTCGTTGGTTCTCTAATTGTACGATTATCCGGGCTATCAGGATGGCAGGCGTCTATATTCTTCTCGCATCTTTTTCTTTCTTTTTTTCTTTTCCTCTCTAATTTTGGGGATAGTCTTGGGGATAATCTTGGGGATTGTGATAAATGTAAAAAGTGATTTGCGGTACATTTACGCATTACGGATTATTGTCTTCAAGCGGAGAGTCGGGGTTCCGGAGGGCCGATGGCTTATCGGCGATTGGCTTCTGCTTCCAAGGTTCTTATCAAACTTCCTTGCTTCACCATTCATCACCTGAAACCAACAACAAACCCCTGCTGGTTATTACTACGCACTACGGACTACTGCGAAGCTCAATGCATGCATGCCATTGTCCCGTCAATCACGTCACTCCTTCGTGATACATCACTCGCTCATTCGAATCCTGGAGTTCTATCTCTCTATCTCCGGCGCATTTTGAACACGTCTGTTGAGCTCGATTGATTGATTGATTGATAAGCAACTGCAACTCAACCACAACCAGTTCCGGGGTTATCGCACTTCCCCCCTCTTGGATTTACAGGCAGCAGGCATCTCTTAATTGGACTCTATGTAATCTCTCTGGTGCCTTTGTATTTTCAGATTAACGCTCTATCAATCATGACGGGCATTTCACCACGAACGAAAGCGCCTCCAACCGCCGCCTCGGCTCATTTTGAGAGCCACGAACAGACGCCTCTACTGGGCGACTCAAGCAGCCCATCGCCAGACTCCGACGCGGCGAGTCTCTCGCCCTCAGGTCACGACGATGACCAGGACGAAAGCCCTCAACGCTCATGGCGGAAGGCTAGCGTGAGTTCCAACTCCTCCCCTCCCACACATCCTGCAACCGCTGATAAAGCTCTCGGCCCAGGTCTTCTGGCTATTCCCCTTCCTGATCCTGTATATGGTGGGATTCGGCGGCACAGCGGTGCCGAAAATCAACCTGATGGTGACTCTGATCTGCAAAGACTACATGGCCAAGAAAGCCACCGCGAACCCCGGGTTCACGTATCTGCCGGTGATCATCGGCAACGACAACTCGCAGTGCCAGATCCCCGAGGTGCAGTCGCAGGTGGCGCGGTTCCAGCTGTACTTCAACCTGGTGGCGGGGATCCTGTCGGCGCTGGCCTGCCCCCGGTTGGGTCACCTCTCCGACCGCTACGGCCGGACGAGGCTGATCGGGCTGAGCGCGCTGGCGACGGTGGTCGCGGAGGCGATCACCATCTTCGTGGCCGCGCAGCCGGACCTGGTCTCGGTGAACGTGCTGCTGGTGTCGGCCTTTGTGGACGGGCTGGGCGGCTCCTTCACGACGATCATGGCGCTGACCGCCTCCTACGCCTCGGACTGCACCGTCCCCGCCAAGCGCAGCGTCGCCTTCGGGTACCTGTACGGGGCGCTCTTCTCCGGCCTGGCCGCGGGCCCGTTGCTGGCGGCCATCCTCATCAAGCGCACCGGCCAGGTGCTCGACGTCTTCACCTCCTCGCTGGGACTGCACCTCCTCTTCCTCGTCACCATCGTCGCTGTCGTCCCGGAATCGCTCTCCCCGGCGCGCCAGGCAACCTACCGCGACCGCCACCGCAAACACCAGCACGACCAGCCGCCCGCGACCATCTGGGCGACCCTCAACCCCAAACACCTCCTCACCCCACTCGCCGTCCTCTTCCCCCCGGTCGGGCGGCCCAGCGCCCTCTTCCCCAACCCGGGGGGCGCGACCCCGGCCCTCCGCCGCAACATCATCCTCCTGACAGCCCTCGACACGCTAGCCTTCGGCGTCGCCCTCGGCACCGCCCAGGTCATCATCATGTACGCCGAGTACAACTTCGGCTGGGGCAACGTGGAGTCGAGCCTCTTCATCTCCACCGTCAGCGTCATCCGCGTCCTCAACCTCTTCGTCCTCTACCCGCTCATCACCACCTTCTTCCTCGCATCCCCCGAAGGCCCCCATCCCCACACTCCCGACCGAAAGATCCCCGGCTCCACCCCCGGCGAACTCACCCTCATCCGCCTCTCCATCCTCCTCGACACCCTCGGCAACATCGGCTACGCCCTCGCCCCCAACGGCGCCTGCATGACCCTCTCCGGCATCACCATGGCGCTGGGCGGCATGGGCGTGCCCCTGTTACAGTCCTCGCTCACGAAACACGTGCCCCGCGCGGGTCTGGGCCAGATCCTTGGGGCGAAAGGGTTGCTGCACGCCTTGGCCCGCATCTTCGCGCCTACCGTGTGTAGTTTGATCTACAGTGTGACGGTGGGGAGATTTACCCCGGCGATTTTTGTGTGTTTGGCGGTGGTTTTTGGGGGCGCCTTTGTGGGAAGTTGGGGGATGAGGGCTTTTGGTAGGTTTTTTTTTTCTTTCCGGGAGCGGGGGAAGAGGTGTTTCGCTGTTGGGACTCAATGCTAACTTCTATCTGCAGTTGGTCTAGATGATTCTTCTCTACGGAGTCCCTCATCTGCACAGTACACCGAAGAAGGAGGAGACGGAGGAGAACACGACACAAACACAAGCTCAACAGCACGCGGCGAGGAGGTCCGGCTAGCGGATGAGCCGGTCCTGCCTTGATCCTGTCATCACATTACACCACTAGGTACTAATGGACGGCAGACACGGTAAGCGAAACCAATTTGCTAGTTAAATACTTCCTTACCCTGTATAATCCCCTTCTATTACGGCTATATGCACCCAAAGGCCGGTGTGTGCACTTTCCCCCATGCAAACCCATGTCCAACGGCGTCTGTGTCTTGTTATGATATTAATTACATGCTATGACTATTATCTATCACTCATAATACATCCCCCCAGCGACAAAAGAAAGTATGTACCCATCATCACATATAAACAACCAGCAACCAGCGACCAGCAAGAAAGCTCGGGTCATCACCATCCCAAGAAAAAAAAAACAGGTATTAAAAGTACCAGACCGTGGTCGTAAATATTATACAGGCAACACCCGAGAGAAAGGGGGGTGAATGAATCAGTAGAAAAGCTTCGATCAGCAGAATGCTTCGATCAGCATGTACGGGAAAATCACCACGCAGGCGGTCCAGAACACCATAACACATTGCCACAGCATCAGCGGGAGTTTGTACAAGGGGGATTCCGTGATGAGCAGCCACAGCGACAGGAACGCCACGGAGAAGAAATGCCCGAACAGCACGGCAGGCTTCTTGGTCAGGCCGCCGAGGAGGCCCATGGGGCCGGAGGTCATGCCGAGTTGGAAATAGCGGAAGCAGCCGCGTTGAAGGGCGCGGAGATTTTCATCTGATCACCCAAAAAGAAAAAGAGGTTAGTTGGGTTGTGACGGAGAGCGGAAGGAAAAGGGGGAGGGGGGCCCACCATTAGCGGCAAAAAGACTGTACAGAGCCATCGCGAGAATGTTAATGACGGAGGATCCGTTCTTGCGCTGCCAGTGGAACGACGAGAGCTGCTGCAGAACCCGGTCAGTGTCGCCGAGGCTGGGCACCTTTTCCGGACTCAGCAGCTCGCGGAGCACCACGACATCGTTGAACGCAACGGTCATGCCGCCGCCAGTCAACGGATGACGCATGTTGAGGGCATCGCCCAGAATAACCAAGCCCGGGGTCTTGTTGCGCGCGCTCGGGAGGTACGAGTTGGGCATGGACCGCAGCTTGCCCTCGTCCAGGGCTGCGACAAATGCCGGTCGAACAGACTCCGGCAGCGAGGGCAGGACGACATTGCGCATGTGGCCCTTGACGCCGCCGTTCTTGACCGAGGCAGACGGGAGGTTCTCCGGGATGTCAATCAAAATCCGGGTCTCGTGGGTGCCGATCTGGTAGATGAGGATCGGGGCGTTGTCGCTGAGGAGCACATGGCCGTAGTACGGCTTGGGCATGACAGGGTCAATCAGCTCCAGCCCCCAGAAGCGTGAGCGCACCTCGGGGGTGCGCGTGTGGTGTTGCTTGCGGAACTTGGAGGCGTAGCCGTCGGCCACGACGGTGAGCTGGCCGAAGTAGCAGTCCTTCATGTCCTTGGTCACGCACTCGACGCCAAGGACCTGCTTGGTGTGCGCGCATGTAATCAGCTCCGTGGCCTTGGTCTCGACCACGGTGACGTTGGGACACGCCATGGCCGCCGCCCGCAGCTTCATCACGAACCGGCCGTGGTGGAAGCAGCGGCCTTGCGGCGGCGGCGTGGTCGGGGACGGCTTGGGGTACGGGATCTCCACGGGCTTGCCAAAGTATGTGATATAGTAACCCTCCACGGGGATCGCGTCGATGCCCTCCAAACAGTCGGCGAGTCCGAGTTGCTCAAGGGCCTGAACACCGCCGGGCTGGAGCAATTCTCCCACAATGCGATCGGGCTCCTTCAGCGAGTTCTCCAGGAGCAGCACACTCCGACCTTGTCTCCCTAGTGTCACAGCCAAGGCACATCCCAGAATGCCGGCACCCACGATCACGACGTCGGCGTCGTGGTGGGCCAGTCTGCGTTGTTTGGCCGCATCAGCGGAGGGGGTGGCATGGCCATTGGCGACCGCGGTGGCCATTGTGCGATGGGAAAGGGCGGGAAAAGGTCAGAATCGACGAGGTGAAGCAGATCGGAAGAGGGCGCAGGGCATATTTCGTCTGCAACAAAGGAAAGGGTAAGAGAAAGGGGTGAGGATGGCTGGTATAAGCGTGAAAGGGGGGGGGTTTGTAGGAGGAAGAAAAAGTGGCGGAGGGAGGGAGCCAAAGAGAGCGAGCGAGAGAGAGAGAGAGAGAGAGAGAGAGAGAGAGAAAGAGAGTGGCGTGACACGCTGACATGTGAAAAACACCAAGCAGTAGCCACTATTCCCCATCCAGTAATTTCAGGCACCGTACGATTCTTTTTTTTGCTGCTCTAGAGACAACATCACCTCATCCTCATTGTGACTGATATCCATACCTTTGCTGATATTTTGCTGATACTCTTGCTGATATTTTGCTGATACTCTTGCTGATACTCTTGCTGATACTCTTGCTGATACTCTTGCTATTACTTCGTAGCGCACTAGTTCGAGCTCGTACTCCGCGAAACCATTACTCTCATACCCTTGTCTATAACTAGTTATGTACAAATGGAACCAGTATAGGATTCTTTCCCTAGTAAATCAAAAGGATATCATAGAACGTGAGTGAAGCATAATAGTCACCACCAATCCCTTCAACACTTGATATTCTCTCCTCCCGTCGTCCACGACTCATCCAACGCTCGCTCCTCATCCATTTCGGCGAGAGTTTTCACGCGGCGACCGCGGGGATTTCGTCCCAGCGCAGCCTCCAATTCATATTCCTCATCCCACTCCACAATCATCGATGGCACATCCTCCAGTCGGAAAATTCTCGGGGGGTTCGGAGCTTGCTTGAACTCGCTGCGCCGGGTCTGCTTCACCCGCGGGTTGTGAACCACTTCCCACTGCGGGTTCTCCTTGCGTTCGAACCGCTCGACTACCAAGCCAGCGACACGCGTGAGGTAACTCTCGTACTTGAGCAGATTGGGCATACTATCGAGGTGGCTTTGGGAGCGGTGACGTAGCCGACCAACAATGCCACGGACTTCGACGATGAAATCGGTCCCAACTCTCTTCGGCTGCCATGACAGGGCAGTCAGCAAACACCACCGAACACCCAAGGGATTGTCGGCCAGCGCGAAAGCCCGCAGGAACATCTTCAGGCAGACGTCGTCGAACCGCGTGGTGTGCCGGTGACGTGACGCATAGACCGCGCCCAGGAGATCGAGTGCCTGATCGGGCTTTTGCTCGTAAATCAGGCGGCGACAGAACGAGACAAGCATGTGGTGTTTGACGATCAGATCCCTACCGGACGAGCACAAGTCGTAGAAGCGGAGGACCGCGAGCTTGATATGTTCCCCGGGGACCCCATCATTGATTTCGAACACCTGGCGAAAGAACATGGGTTGGAACCGAGTCACGGCGCGAATGCTGCGCCAGTCGGATTCGATCAGCTCTCGGGCGGCTTGGATCCCCTTCTCCAGGATGGTGGCCGCCACGGCCATCTCAACGTGCATCTGCTTCAGGTGGAACCTAGCAGCCTTGGCGGCCTCGTAGTATTTCAGAGCTTCGACGAACTTTCCATTATGCATCTGGTGGGCCATCAACCGATGGAGCTTCTGATACTGATCCACCGGCCGCCGCGATGACTCGGCCTCTTGCATCCGGTGAAAGAAGGGCGACATCTCCTCAGACATCGGCATCTTGTTAAGTTCAACACCAGGCAACGAGTGCTGGTCGTAGCCCAGGATCCGCTGTGACGCGGCGGACTGTCCGTACTTCATTCGTGCCGCTTGCAGCATCTGCCAGAAACCCACCGGGGAGTGTTCGAGGGCGTGACGCCGTGCCCGAAGCATCTCCAGAAACTCGAATTCATTGATCAGTTTCGGCCATTTGCGCTCCCGGCCATAGCGCAAGAACTCATGTATCATCTCTCGATCGCCCTTCTGCACCAAGGCCTCCAGAATGTGCTTGTACAAGACGCGATCAGGGACAATCTTGAAGTCATTCAAGTAGCGATACAAGAACTCTCGGATCTCCTCCCCAGTATGCGTCACCCAGAATTCAAGGAAGATGCGGTCAAAGACGGGGATGATATCGGCCTTGCGATACATGAAGCCAAGCTGTCGCATTTCTTCGAAGCCGGCATAGACCCCCTGCCAATCACACCGCATGGCATACCCCAGCAGCAGCAGCCCTTTGGTGCGACAGCGAAGCGGGATTTCATAAGTTTCTGCCATGTGCTTCGCCAGGGCCTCAGCGTCAGCATAGCGGCCAAACTCGACATACGCCTTGATCACCGGATTGAATAGTTTATCGGTGGGCTTCTTCCCGGTGCGAGCGAGAACCTTCAACAACTTGTGCAGTTGACCATTCAAGAGCTCAATGCTCCGCGTCTTCCTCCAGAGTCCGGTGAGGTACGCTCCGCATAGACCGCAGCCGATATCCTGCTCCAAATTCCGGAGAAGGAACCACTTCGCCGTCGTCAGTCTGCGAGACTCGACCAAGCATCGGAGAATAATATCCACCATGTCCGCGGTAGGCTTGAACTGGTGCATATACCGCGAGTAGATCGCAGCCGCAGACTCAATGTTGCCATTCTTCGACAGGGAGAGGATCATCGTCCTCCACATCTCAAAGGAGACCCGATCCACCGCCTCCACACGCTCGAAGACATTGCGCGCAAGATGAACGTTCTCAGCCTTGCAATTGGCAAGAACCGCCCGTTCAGCCAGTTGCTTCCGGTCCTCGGAAAGACCCTGAAGCGTCTCGGGATGAAATTCCAGGAACAGCTGGGCTGCAGGAACCGGGCGGTTGTTCTCCAGGAGCCAATCAATCCGCGCCATGATCGGCAGGTGATCCAACCCCTTCAATATCTCTTTCTCTCGCACAAGACTATTTCCGTCCGTGAATGACTCCCCCTCCCCTTCCATCTGTTGTTGTTGCTGCTGCTGCTGCTCATGTTGCTCCTGCCGCTGTTCCCGCAGCAATTCCTCCGCTGCTTCTTGCAGGGCAATGGTCGACTGCTGCTCTTGACCTCTGCTGCCGCTACCACCCTGCGAAGCCAACCCATCCAACCCGGAATTCGTCTGCAGATTCGTAGGACCCGGTCTCGTATCTCTCAACAACTTCTCCGCCTGAGCCTGTGCCGACCTAGAACCCGGCAAAGAGATGTACATATCCGGGAAGACACCGCTGGCGCTAGCGGTATTATCTGACTGTTTCCCTTCCGTCCCTTCCTGTAACAATTCCGACGGTGGGGGTGCCGCTGCTGCAGCTGCAGTTGCAGCTACCGCGGCAGCGGCAGCAGCAGCCGCCGCGCGATCCTGCTCCTTTAGGGACTCGACGCCATTAAACTCGCCGGCCTCGGCGGCCTCGATCATGCGAGCGAGCCGTTTCGCAGCGGACGTGGCATCGTAGTTGGGAGCGGAGGTTTGAAGGGCGCGCTTGTTTTCGACAATGCGTTCGGCAATGGTGATTCGGCGGTGGACATCGTAGGTTATCGCGGCGATGGTGCAGAAGCCGCCCACGGTCGATCCGGCCAGAGCCAACCGTCGAAGGACGCGGAGGGCGTTGCGCGAGGGAATGGCCGGTGTTGTGCCGCGTGCGGCGGCTGCTGCTGCTGCTGCTGGTGCTGCCGCTGGTGCTAGTGGCTCGGGGGGCATGATTGTGTTTGGTGGTGTGATTCAAGGCATGACAGAACCCAGCGGCGGGGGGTGCAGGCGACTTTTGAGAGTACTTAGACCATTAGAAGCACAAGTAATATGGTATAAGATCTATATGATCAGGAAAAAAAAGACAAAACTCGAAATGGGGAAGAAGAATTGGTCCTGGAGAAAGCGCGGAGAGAGGAAGAAAGTCAATAAAATCCCAAGTCGAGTTAAGTTGAGAAGCCGGCGATTATTTTGCGGGAAGTTTGGTCCCTCCCGTCCGCCCTACTCGCATTTTCCTCCGGCCGATTGCCGGATCAAACCACCCCCAGTCTGACTCCGAAGTTCGTAACTCAACCAGTAGTTAGTCACTAGTAGTAGCCAATGCACGGTATTCCGGAGTAACTACAATAATGAACGTGGAAATGGCTCCATGAGTATATTTGTCAACTTTTTTTTTTCTCATTTCTTGTGAAGATTTTCTTTCCTATGTAAATCTCCCAATGTCTAGACTCCGCCCCATTTCGCATCCTCGCTGCCGTAGAAATTGTGAACACAAGGTGAAGAAAAGCAGGGCAGGGACACGATTCTGATACTAGAAGCACAAAACACACAGACATGAAACAGGTGAGGTATGCAAATAATGATGAGTAGATAACAAAAGCAATAAACCCACTCGCCTGGCACCCTGCTATGTTGGTATATCGACAATGGTAACTGATGATGATGATGATGATGATGATCATGCCGGTGGGATATAATATTCAAAGATGCGTTGCCAGCCACAGAACACAGGAACAAGAACAGAACAAGAACGAAGAGAAATGCCAACAAAAGGGGCCAGGATGTATAAGAGACAATGCCGGCACTCCATTTCTGTATATCGAGGGTCCCCAGGCCCATGCTGGGTGATTGTTTTTGTGTATTCCATTTCCCCTTTTGAGCACCAAAAGACGTTGAAGAAATGCCGTCGGTGACCGTCCAAATTCGGGCAGTGCAATTGACGCGAACAGAAAGCAAAACGTGAAAGATGAAGACAGGGCACATATACCGTATGCAATTCATGCGAGTAACCCGTGGTAGCCAGCCATACCCCATGGTTGCCAATTTCCGTGATTCAACCTTGCAAAACGCCAATATTCAACATGAAAAAGAAAAGGAAACGTATCATATACCACCATGAAAGTAGCAAAGCAAGTGCATCCCAGATCATATCATATGCAAGAGGACATCGCCTCGTTTATACGCTACCAAAATACCTTCCCTCAGATGGGGAAGGGTACTCTTGGCAGAGAAAGTCAGATCGCACCGAAGCAAAAGATTGCGCTGCGATGAGAAGCTATACAAAGCAATGTGACATCGCGCCCGTACTTTCGATGTCTGAGATGGGGTGATTGAGTCTCGACCAAACAGTCGGAAGCTCGGCTCAATCACGAGGAACCGAACAGCAAGGAGCATTTCGGGGTTGCAACGCGTGCCGAGAGCGACGGTAAAGCATAGACCGGAGTTTCATGTCCTTAGCCACCTTTTCGCAGAGATTCATCTGCGGGCAGTGGCTCGGCATGGCTATGTAAGCCATGTCTGTGTTCGGTAGAATGCTTAGCATTCCGTTTTGGCTTTCTGCTCTTAGGCATCTGCCAGCCGCCGCTGGCATGGTTCGCGGTGGACTCCTGAGTTGAACTGACCCCATTAGACTTCCGTGACTGAGAACCCACGTTGCGTCTTTCGTTATCCCCGGACCCAGACGTTGAGTTGTGGTTCTTGGGTTTGGTCTTATGGGTACCTCCATTGGCTCTTTCGGACGACTCGACACCATTGACACGGCGCTTGCCACTGGTCGGTGCAGGTTGCGGTTCCGTCGCAGAAGCAGGACCCGGGGCCGACGCTCCTTTCTCCGGTGCGTGAGCCTGTCTTGGTCTTGAGGGTTCTTTTTCCAAATGTTCTTGGTGGTTGGGAGCATTCTTGGGCTTCTCAGATCCATTACGAACCACAGGCTCGACCGCTTTCTCTGAGTTGGACAGATGCAGACTTTGAAGGCGACTGGAAAGCAGACTATGCTTTCCTGAATGACCATTGACAAAAGGATCGCCGGTCTTGCCCGCCGGATATGATTCTATCCCCTGTCGTGCGAAATATGGGGTCGGGTCGATCTCAACGGAGCTAGTGTCCGGATAGTCTTGGGAGAACGAGTCGGAGACACTAGCAGGAGTGTCTGTGTTGAGCTCATCCGAAGCCGACGTACAATGGCTCATGGTAGCATAGGGGTCATACCCTTCCGCCGAGGCTGAGAAACGCGGTTCACTAGGAGGTACAGAGCCATCCACGATCAGAGGACCGCCACGATCGGCAGAGCGTGCCGGACGAGAAGCTGCACGCGGTCGTGTGGAAGTAGACTTGGCGGCAAAAAGACTACCGCTATCTAGTCCTTGGCCAGATACGTCATTGGGCGGGATCGAGGGCATATATTCCTGGGAACTTGCGACAAAAGGCATCATGCCGCCATTTGGCATGTTAAGTCCGACCGGAGACGAGAGGGAGGACATCAGAGCATTTTGATGATATGCCTGCAATTGCGGCGAGGTCGCCAGGTAGTACCCCACATATTCGTTCGTCCGGTTCTCGTCGAAGTAGCCCGGGCGAGAAACGTTCGGTAGACTGCTAGGCATGAAGGAGCTCTCAGTCTCACCTAGAGTGTTGTCTGGAGAACCGGGCATGTTGCGTGACTTCGATGTCGGCGAACCGTCTGCAGCGTGCGCAATGGAATAGAGCGGAGCATAGCTGGGAAGGGAGTTGACGGGCCGGGCCGGTTGCGAGTGTGCTCGAAGTGATCCGCTTGGTGACCCGTTCGCAACTGATGACCGGCGGGGACTGCGTCTGAGGTCCGGCATGGCGGTGGCTGCTGACGGAGACGGTGGATTGGTGCTGCTCCCCTGCACACCAGGAACGGTGATCGGGAGGTACTGGGTGCTATAGTAGACCGGCTGGCGGACTGATGCACCACTGTGCGCTTGGTGATTCGTCGTTCCGGATCGTGATCGTGAACTGTCCTCCGTAGGCGTGTCTTGCTGCTGTGGCATAGGAAATTGAATGAACGGTTGCCGGATGAGGACGGGCGGAGGCCGCCCTGTCAGAAGCGCCTGGTTTTGCAGTTGGAGTCGCAGTTCTTGTTCCTGGGCTTGAAGGATCTGAATTTGTTGGTAGAGATGATCATGCAGGAGATACTGAGCATGCTGGGCTTGCAGAGATAGTTCGGATGCACTCATACCGTTGGGTTGTCGGAAGCTATTCGACTTGTTGGGTGTGTTGGATGCCCTTCGGCCCCCTCCAGAATTTCCGCCACGGCCGAACTGATTCGAGTGCCTTCCGCCTCGGCCACCACCACGGCCACCTCTCGAGGGTGGCGGAGCTGCGGTGATGATGGGCCGCGGTTGAGGAGGCGGTCTTTCCCATGAACGCTCTTCTTCGGGCGGATACTCGTACTGTTCGCAGCAGAGTTCCAGATTGCCCTCGCTAACGGCCTTGAAGGCACGGCGAAGCTCCATGTGCACCCCTCGAAACGAGGTGTCGTCCGCGGTGTTACCCAGGTTTCGAGACGTATTGAAAGGCTCCTCAACGCACAAACGATTGTTCTGTAACAAGTGCCATCCCTTGGCCTCCTTTGACAGCAGCTTTCCCTCCCGTACTGAGATCACATTTTGCTCGTAGTCCAATTCGTGGCCATAGTACCTAAAGAAATGGAACAGCAATTCTCCAAGGGATTGCTTATTTTGTCGGCCAAACCCGACGAGAGAATCAAGGTCGTCATCGAAAGAGCAAACGATTCCGTCAGCTGTAGTTTTCTTCTTGTGGGGTCGAGCCTGGAGGCTCGGCAGAATGGGGGGTTCTCGCGTTTGCAAGAAATTGATAATCAGACAAATCCACGTATAAGAACTCAATGTTCCTCCAAGCCCTGTGTTTGACGGGTCAGCTGCATTCATCCACCAAAGGAGGGGTCACTGAAGCAGGGCAACAAAAGCGCCGGGCGGAGCTTGCGCTGCAGGCTATGGACCCAGAATCTGACACGTACCCGCATCGTTCAATATCCTCCGCTTTGTCCAATGTTTCACAATCATGGCCAGGGGCCGAACGCGCTCGTCCAACTCCACATACGTCCGGACCATTCGCGTGTTCTCCAAAGCCATGGTATTGTTAACGTTCATGTCACATGCCAATCGCAGCTCCGGGTCCCAAATCTTCACAATGGGGACTTTTGCGTGCGAAACGCAAACGACTCGCTCCATACCATCTGCAGTGTGAGACCGTTAGAGATGCGACACCCGATCGAGATCAAAGGGCACAGTTTCCTTACGTTTTGCGAGAACCTCCGCCAGCAGACACACGTGCTCCAGCTCTTTATAGGTGGTGGTTATACAGATGTCAACTATGCCTCGGGTCAGCCGCCAGTCCTCACACGGGATCATCTGCTTGCAGTCCCTGTCATCAGCAGCCAAGGCACATACCATCCGAATCACTCGAACAGAGTTTATTCCCCGACGACCCAAAAACATGAACCTTAATATTACATCCCGGCCACTGATCATTGAACAGTTTCTCCAGCTTGCGGACGAGCTGACGTCGTCGATCGTCGCTCTCTGCCGACGGTAGCAATCGATCGTAGACTTCCAGCATGTCGGCGGTGAGTCTCTGTTCCTCTTCGGGCTCCAGCCGCTCCTTTAAGCCCTCCTTCTCCTCCGGTAACAAGTCGGCACCTATGGAGTAGGGTATTCGTCTCCTGAAAAATGCCATCGCCGTCTCATACTGGCAGCCGCCATACTGTTTTCGCATCGAGGGGGGAAGGTGGGTGGACTCTGAGTGGGTAGAGCGGGGGGAGGTGCTCCCGTGGGGAGGCGAGGGCGTCCGGGAGTTGAAGGAGATTTTCCGCGCATGTTGATACGGGGTGGAGGGCAAGGAGTTGGATTGTTGCGAAGACAATGGAGGGCGGTTCTTTGCCTCCGGAGACGTATTGGTCGATAACTTCCACGGCATCATCGAGGCCTTTTCCGAGGCTAGCGGGGACTTTCCACCTTGTATGGAAGATCTATTAGCATTCCCATGAGTGTCTGAGAGCATATAGTGACTCCAACGTTGCCGCCAACGTTGGCTTCCAAGAAATTGCGATCGGAAAGAGTGCCACTGGTCGTATTCAACTGTCGGGGTGCGCAGATCCACCGAGGAAATTCCAACTTTGCGGACCAGAAACCGTTCAATCACCGGGGAATAGATAACCCGTCAACGATCGTACGCAGCGAACGGCGTACCCGAGGGAAACCACGACGGAGGAGGCAGTTGCTGCAAGGTGAATTATTCAGGAGGAAGGGGAGAAGTAGGCAACGGATTGCGAGGAAGTCGACAGAGAAATCGGCCGGCGACGGGGGTGGGTGGAAGAGGGAGAGGGTGTTGTTCAGCAAAAATGTCTTTGTGCTGCTTTCCACGGGGAAAGACTTCGCAGTCCCGGAGGTGGGATTTCCACCACAACGAAAGGAATTGAAGAGAAACAAAAGTAGAGAAATCCAGGAGGTAAAAGCGAGACGAGAGTTAACGCTCTTTTTCCCTCGACGAAAGTCAGAAAAGTGGAGGAGGAGGTTTTTGGGGGGGGGAAGGAGTGGA
The DNA here is from genome assembly GCF_003184585.1 of Aspergillus saccharolyticus JOP 1030-1. NCBI lineage: Eukaryota > Fungi > Ascomycota > Eurotiomycetes > Eurotiales > Aspergillaceae > Aspergillus > Aspergillus saccharolyticus. Next base: position 116,729 of record NW_020290653.1, on the reverse strand, counting down.
GGGAGGTTGGAATTGCGTAGGTGGAATTGTTCAACCGATCGACCACCGGGCAGATGATAGACAATGTTTTAAGGGGAGAGAGAGCGATAGACTCTAGCGGGTAAGGGCACAATCCAAAAAAACCACACAAGATAGAGGGCGGGTAAAGCCGAGTTTGGACAAAAAGAGCACAGTGAATGCTGTTTCTTCAAGTTATACCGTGTCTGTTCTTCTTTATTGATTTTTGGGGGGGTTGTCTTTTCAGATTGGAAGGACCAGCCTGGTGCAGTTGGTTGAAGAGGAGGGAAATATGAAATATAGCGGGAATGCCAGTAGGTTGCTGGGAAAGGTTAATCGAGCAGCGGGCGGCGGAAGGGGAGAATCTAATTGAGGGCGATCGACTGGAGAGCAGCACGGCAGTAGCAGTCAGTGGCAGTAGCAGCAGCAGCAGCAGTACGGAATACTATGTATGCACCTTAGTTACCTTAGTACTTACTTTAGGGGGGGGCCATTGCTGCTCTAATCCCGCCGGCCAACGGCGGTAACTGGTGTCGAAACGGGCACGGCCGGCACAGCGGCAGTTACTGCACTTATTGCGCCGGGGTAACTAAACTACTGGAACTACACTATTCCTCCACTGCTAGTTGAACTTGCGCCGCACTTTCCAAGGACACACCACAACTGAAAAAAATATCTCGTGGGCTACTAGCCTTCAAAATAGTTCAAATGGACTGTGTGCGAGAGATCCATTCTCGAGGCTCGCATGAGGAGACCTTCGAAACAACCCCGAAGACAAAGACCGCTGCTATCAATAAGGAATCTGCAGTCTGAAACGGGTGATCAAACTGAGTACAATAGAAACAAAAATAAGGCCAATGCTTGGAGCGAATGGGTCCGGAGTTGAAAGGGGGTGGAGGAGGAGAACCGACAGCCAACACGTTCCGAGTCAGCAGCAGTCACTCTCATCTTACAGGTGGAAGACACACACTCCTTCACTTTGAGTCCATCCAACCCAGTCAGTGCCGAATAGATGACAGGTAGTTTTGATTTGACACTAAGTTTGGTATTATCGACTATCCTCGGCCGGCTTAGCAAAAAATAGGTCTCAGTATTCTACTCCGGTCTGTGTACGGAGTTCTGCACTGCCCGTTAGATTGCAGCTGATTCTTTCATTATGATGCTCGCATGGTTTCTCCTGCGCCAGATATATCACTCTGCCTCAGGCACACAGCCCATTATCCCCACATCCATTCATTCTTGTTCATCACTCCATGAATCACTCACCACTCGACAATTGCCGCAGTCAATGCGGCAACTCCTTCCACTCTGTCACATTCAATAAACGTACATTCTCTCCCGGCCTGCATATTCAGCTGGCACGGATAAATGCCCTACCATTATGCTTTTGGCCCCCGCCAATGCACAAACTCCGACCCTTGTAGGGGAAAGGGAAGCGAGTGTACTTAATTGAATAAGACGTATTGGGATTCAATCCCTCTATCGACTCCATCGAAAGAGAGCTTCACCGATTACTTGTGGCGAGAGCGAGAAAAGGGTCTAGATGGAAGCTCGATTCTCTGTCGATCATCGGTGCTATTGAACTCCTGTTCCGCAGCAGAGAACAGTATCGAGAACCTAAACCAACCCGCCCTGGCCACTTGAAGAAAGTCGTAGATCCAACCGAACTCGAACCCTTCAGCGCCGCCAACGCCGCCAACGCTGCCGCTGTTGGATTCGACTATCTCCTTTTTCTTCCTCTTCCTCTCTCTCTCTCTTATTGTTCCCAATGATCATTCATCAGAGACACCCCCACCCCTTTTTTAACTTCATTTTCCTGAAGTAAGAGTAAGGATTGGATCCATGCCACCCCCCTTTTGTTCTCTTTCTCTGCCCCGCGTTTCCCGGAAGTGAGAGTGTCGTGTCTCGGCCCTGAGTCCGAACCAATGCGGCACGTGTGACGGGGCGCCGTGACCGGCTGGCTGGTTTAATAAAGCAATTTAGGTCCTGCGTTTGGCCCACACCCTTTATTCTATTCTTTTTCCTCCGTCTTTCCTCCGGCACTGCGGCAGGTCTCCGTCGGTTCATCACAACGGCGCGACGCTATGATTGGCAACGACTGAGGTGTGTCGAGTGTAGTAGTAACTGAGGTAGGTAGTCCTTGCTAATTAGAGGGGTGATGTGAGGAGGGACAGTCCCACGCCAGGAGGACATGGTACGATTCCTCATCTTCGAGACATATACGACAACACCCGACATGTAGTCAACAAGAATAGGACCTCCTCATCGCTCGCGTACCTCAAAGCCCCAGAAAATCGCATATCGCTACATCCACCATTAAGAGGAAACCCCATCCATATTCAGTGTCCAACCCAGTAACAACAATCGCCGAATCAGGATCAATCAAGCGGGAGAGAAAACGAACCGATTCAACCTTTCCGACCCAATCCAGTTCCCAGCTAAGCAAGAGCCTATACCTCAGTCAGTAACTCACATTGTTCTCTCATCCTTTCAATCCAACCTGTCATATCGCTGAACTCATGGCCGGAAACATGGTTCATTACCATGGGCTGGAGGACCCTGTTAGCCCTTAACCTGATCCAGTTGATGAAAGGGAACCGCGGGGCTTGGAGGCGATAAAGAAGCGGTACCCGGACAGCCGGGTCCTCCAAGCATCTGGCTCGAGTGCTGTACAAAGGAAGGTGAAGTTTCAGGGAATGTCTTCTACGCGATGCATTAAGAGAGAGATCGGTTCTGTCGGGGATGCATGCTTTTGCTGGTTGCTGAGCTCTGCCAAATGCACAGCCGAGCGGATCATAGTTGGGATTCTTCCTGGGGAATGGTAGGAGATGTGAAGCATTTTAGGCGAGCAGAGGCCACCAGCCACGAAGAAAATAACGGTCTGCTAACGAACCCGAGGGACCCTCAGCCACAGAGGTCATTGTTGGTGCAAGTAAGCATTGGCCTGGGGAAAGAGGGGTAGGGGGGATTGAATGACCCCCCATGTGAAGGACATACAACGTATAACTACACATGATAGGGTAGCGGCAGAGTATACTATGTAAGTGTACCCCCAGAGTCACTGCAGTGCAGTTAAGCAGTGCATCAACGTAAAGTACCTACCGTATAGTACCTTCTCTGCCTATTCCCTGGCTCGTGGATTCCATAATCCCGAGAGACAATCGGGTGTCCGCCCAATAGCCCTCTGCTGCAGGTCTGAAACATCCACCACAATAAAAGAGAGGCATACATCCCCCCCTCCAAAAAAAAAGGAAATGCAAGAAGCGTGTGATCGGAAGATCAGATGAGAGACAAGGCCGCATGCATGCTCGACAGACGTTCGCACAAAACTCCAACCCATCCTACCCCGCCGGGATCTATCACGTACAGACAGTCAAGAAGCCGCCTACTGTAAGAAGCCTTGACGGGACCATCTGATCCTCCAGATTGGGGGTTTGACATCGCCTCCTGGTCGGCGGGCATGGGCGATCCAAGCCACTGGCAGCACGATGACGATGCATTAGTGGCGCATCCCTCCTGTGATATGACAGGACTTCTCTTCCCCTCCTCCTCCGGTGCCTCTTTTTCTCTCTACCTCCCCTCATCTGCCCCTCCATTCCTCCTGACACCCAACCGTTTCTCTTTCTGGTTCTTGTTTTGCCTACACCCTTCAAAGTTGCAGGGGAGGGCCCGAGTGTCCCAGGTAGTAACTATTATGGGTTTTTATTTGATTCCCACCTTGTCCTTATTGTGATGTCGTACTTTATTCTAGACTACAGCATGCGATGTCGCAGCCTCTGGGAAAGTAGTAAGCAGGGTGATTATGATTATCCGACAGTCGCATGCAAGAGTGACAGATACTCACAGTAAATAGACACCTTGCTGTGAGTGCTCTGATGGACAAGCAAATTGAGAGAAGACTCGCATGCAATTTTCTAGGGGTTGAGGGAGATCTGACGGACATCGTCTCTGTCTCCAGAGGCAACAGAAACGCAGCATGGAAAATAAGACCTTGAAGACAGCCATGATTACATATCTTGATTGTTTCCACAGTCCACAACTGCCGCGGAAAGAGTACCGTCAGTATTCCATAAGTTTAGAGTACCCGCAAGGAAGACGCCCAAAGAGGAATAGCCAGCATGGCAGGGCTAATCCAGTTCCCACGAGGAAGATATGATTTGAACCGGCTCAACCACGGCTTGGCACCATCGTCGAGGCTGTTATCAGCAGGGGAAAGAAAAGGAAGAAGCCATGACTAGCATGATGGCCTAATATAGCAGCACACCTACCTAGTACACACTACACAGGAGCTGGTTAGAATACAAGGTTTCTCCAACCCGTAATCAATTGTTTCTGTCCGCGCCCAGACTGGAACCTTGTGGGAGTGGTACGATAATACTACCACCACCACCACCACCACCACTTGCCATCTAGACCCTCCAAGGAGTGCGGGAAAGGGGGCTTCAAGATTGGTTGCACGGGTAGTGATTTGGTCGAAGCATTTGGGCCTAAATAGGGAGTTAAGGATGGTATTGTACTCCTACACAGTAGGATGATAGCCGCATCTCCGGTCGAGGAATACTCTTCTTGTCATGCTCTCTTACCGACTGCTGTCTGTCGCTGGACTGCATCTCAGGGACCGGGTCTGCAGCTGGTTGTCCCACCGTCGAGATGAGCAAGAGGAGAGGAGGGTGGGACAGCTCTGCAAGAAAAGGTTGACGGGCCGACGCTAAGAGAGATACAGGATTGATTACAAGGTCGCTGCCCAGTGCTTTTCATTCTTTCTCTAGCACTGCTCTCATTCTCCCCTCATTCTCTTCCCGGCTACCGGCTACTCTAGTACGTGAGTACTCCGTACATCAGTCAGACTCAGAGGGGAAACTCCGTGCATACGCCATTGTGCATGGGACTGATCCTCGGAAAATCAGGGTTTCTGTTCGGATGCGATGCGATGCGACAAGGGGCAATGAGCATCTTTTGTCACCTTTCCACCAGATAATGGGTCTAACGATGCAGGACATGGTGATGATCAAGGCGATGGGATTGCTGACTGCCATCCCGGTCATGGGCTGCTGACCGAACACAAGCCCCCATCTCGGGATAGTCTCTCAACTTACTGCGTGTGCGTGCGTGCGTGCGTGTATCGTATTGAGATTACATGTGGGACCCCCTAATCATTATCGTCCGGATACTTACCTGTCGACGATAAACCACCCTGTCAGAGATTTTTCCATGAGACCTTTGCTTAGTTTTTGTTTGGTGTACTGTAGAAGTCGAAATCTTGGATGAATCGATAATATGATGGCCACCACTGTGGACTGTAGTTATAGTTATAATGTTATAACTACAGTCTGCTTTGAAGAGAGGAAAAGAGAGCAGAAATTTCTCGGATCGGGAGGGAAGCCAGCGATTCAACCAGCCGAATCTCTGGACCAACCACATCCATTCAAATCCATCCGATGTCCACCCTTTTGTATTTTTATTTTTATTTTTTTTTTTTTGTCTACTCCGTCCTCCACGGCGACTCCGGCAGTCTTCTTCCCATAAGAAAGAAAACCAAAATACAGAGCAAATGCCAGATGATAAATGAATGCAGAATCTCTCTCTTCTGTCTGCTCTTGATCTGTCTTGTGTTCTCGGATATGCGTCTTTCTCTTGTTCATGCAGTCTGTCACCGCCGCCCTGGGAAAGGGGAATGTGATATTGACGGATGTACTCCGACGTGTTGGAGTTATGTTTTCAATCCTGTGTATAATCATTACCTACCAGTATTAGTAGTGGAATTTATTATTATTATTTTGGCTACGGCGGAGAAAAGACTTGGTCTGCCTGCTTGTTACTCTTGCTGCTGCTGCTGCTGCTGCTGCTGCTGCTGTTGCTGCTCTTGCTGTTGCTGCCGCTTCTCTTCCTCCTCTTCCCAGTTCGACTCTCTCTCTTATCCCCGGTCAAGGAAAAAAAAAATAGAATCGAATCCACGTCTTCTGCTCGCTTCCTTTCCCTCTGCCCCCCCTCTCTCTCTGCCTCTCTTCCCTTTTCCCTCTTGCTCACTTGCTCACGCTCAGTCTCCGTTTCTCGGTCTTGAGACTCTCTTCTTTTCTCCCCGTTCCCCCCATCAAGCCTTTCTACCCCCCCCTCCCCCTCCCCCGGTCCTCCTCTCTCTCTCTCTCTCTCTCTCTCTTTTCTTGGATTGGGACGATTGCATTTCTCCTCTGCTACCCGACCTTTTCCTTCCCTTTCCCTTCTCTCCCTCCCCCCATCCTCCATCCTTAATTCCCTCAATCCACCCACTTCTCTCTCCCTCGTCCTCCCACTCCTCCCCTCCCCGCCTTCTCCAACCCTTTTCATCTCCCTCACGCCAGACCCTAATTTGTGTCTGTCGTGTCTGAAGGGTGAGAAGCTGTTCTCGGTCACTGCTTGCCCATTCTGCCTCGTTCACTCGTGGTAGATACTATAGAGAGTGCAATCACTCCTTTTCCTGTGAGTCGCCAACCCTCCTCTCCCCTTGCCTGACACTCCCGAAGCACAATGTCTTGTCTTTTCCTTTTTTTGTGTCCGCCTTCCGTCCACCGGCCATAGAAAGAAAAAAAAAATAAAAGCAAAGCTACCACACCTCATCGACTACGCCTTGTTATCCAATTCGATCAAAGACTAGCAGGTCAACTTCCTTTCACCTTGATCGCGTGTCATCCCCGCAATGCGAAAGACTCGATTGATATCGACGATGTTGAAGACAATCCAAAAAAAAGTTTGATACATGGGAAGGGAAAGGGACATTCCGAAAAATCTAAGAATAACTCCGATCGATGTCATTGCTGGTCGCCATCCCGCCTTTTTTTTTTCTGCTTTGATTTGCGGTGACTCGGACACCTGGCCCGTTTATCTGGACTTTCGCCCCGTCATCATCATCCACCTTGTTTTCGTTCGTCTGCAATTATCTGTCAATGCATTTGGTGCGCTGTCTTGAACTTTTCGACCTAATGCTCATTACCCCCTCTGAAACAGGCCTCTCCTGATTGCTTCAAGCGCCAACCTTTCTTTCCGCCTCACGCCATTCCTCCCGTCCGTCGCGGTCTCCAGATCAATTGAAAAATGGCTTCCTACTACGAGGCCCAGGGCTGGCAAGCCCCTCCCACGCGCCAGGCTTCTTGGGAACAACCTGTCCCGCCGTCGCGGTCAGGTATGGATCATCTGATGTCTTAGAACCGTTTCTGGCCGAGAATAGCCAAGGCTCACACCGTCTTTCCTCACAGGATCAAGCTCCGTCTCCCAACGCGATGAGGCTCCGGCTTTCTCTTCTCAATTCGATGGTATGCACAATTCACCACCTCCCATATATCACGCCCTGCGCGGTCGTGATCATACGAGATGAGGTTCACAGCCTGCGAATTGTTTCTGCGGTCTGCAGGCACCGTGAAAGCTCGGTTTGAAAAGGAGAGGCAATAGGTGCTGACTGTCAACAGAGGTCGACCGTGCGATTGACAACCTGGTCAAGAGCGGAAAGCTTTGGGCTGCGCCTCGGAGAGATTCGATGCCCATGATGATGGGTCGCCCGTATCCGGACTACGGTATGCTTTCTTGAATATACCCATCCCCTCCCCCCGGGAACCTGGCCAGTTGCTGACCCGTATTGTGGTAGATCCCCGCATGGCCGGTGCAATGTCGCAGCGTCACCACTCGATCAGCGAGTTCGACTCTCGGATGCACCCGAATCCCTCCCTCCAAGGCTTCTATGCCTCGCAGCGGTTCCAGGGACGTCCCAATGAAGTGGAACAGATGATGCAAGCGAAGCGTCGGATGGCAGCACAGCGTGAGAGGGAGCTCCGCAACTATCACCAGGAGCAACAGTACAACCGAAGTACGTGGTAGCATTTGTCTTTGGAGCCTCTTTCTTTTCCTCGCCCGCATTTCCTCCACTTATTCCCCATGATCTTCTCTGCCCATATGTGTATTCGCTGGCTTGTATATTACATTGGGACATGCTTCCAGTTTTTGAACATGGTTTTAATTCTTCCGCTTCTCCAAAGGCCTGCTTGCCGAAATGTCTGGAAACAAGTCCGATCGCTCGCTCAGCCCCGCCGCCATGAGCGAGGAAAGTCGCCGAGAGCTTCTGGCTCGTCAACATAGGGCCCTGTACGGCAACGACAGCCCCGCTTTCTTCCCCCCTGGAAGCCTGACCGATGAGAACCCGCGCTCCGACAGCCAGGCCGGTGGTACCCCGACCTCGGCCACCGGAGTTCGTGGCCCTTCGCCCCGGGGTGCTGACCCCTTTGGTCTCGCACAGACTCCGGTCCAAGGAAGTGGTGATGGGGTTTCCCCGGCTGCTACAGGTGCGGCCTCCCTGCAGTCTCCCTCGCGCGCCAACAGCAGCTCGTCGCCCAGCTCCAGCATCAACCCTGTTTTCGGCAAGTACGAGACTGCTGAGCAGCCCGGAACCTCCACCTCATCTCCCGGTGGCGCCGACTCTCCTTCCTCGAGACAAGCATCGACCAAGTCGGCGGCCGGGCCTATTGGGTCTGTAGGACCCATCGGCAGCCGGCCTCTTCAACAGACCGGTGCGAGTCAGGCTTCCAACCCGGCCCTGAATAAGCGTTCCACGACTCCTCTTCCTTCTCCTCTGGGATTTGGCTTCACGTCTGGTGATGCGGCCTCCGCCGACCGTGCATCTTCGGTCTCCAATCCCTCTTCCACCGCTGCCGCCGCGACCGCTGGCGTCAAGGACACTGCTGGAGGCGGTGTTTCGCTCGGCTGGGGTAACGGCAGTGGCGTTTGGGGATCCAAGAACGGTCTGGGGGTGCAGGCCTCTGTCTGGGGCTAAAGCGCCGGGCCATCGCCATGGTCCGCTCCTTTCATCATTATATCATTGAACAGGTGTTCGCTTTTGTGCTGTGGCGTTTCAAGAGGGGGTTATATATTTCGATTCGACTTTTGGGAAGAGCATGGTACATATCTGCAGGAAGTGGGCCGCACGCACACCTCTTGATTAATCTTTTATCTAGCGCTCCGTCACATGTGGACAGTTAATTTGGGACATGGTTGGCTTTACTGACTAGGCACCGTGGGATTGGCCTTTGGTTTCTGGAGTCGGTATTTCCTTTTGTGTTATGTGGCATCCTGTGGGGTTTCTCTTGTTTGGTTGGTGTCGCGTGTTGATTTTGGGTTGTTGCAGTCGCTGCTTCGGGGGGTTGGGTAAATGGGGTGATTGTATTTACCTTTGTTCGGCTGTGAGGTGTCGGTCTCGGTCTATTGTTTCCCGCTCATCTACGGGGGTTCCTGGTGTTTTTGTTTGTGTTCGGATCTGAGTTTGGCCGCAGCATGTTGGGTCATTTGCCTGGGCTTTTTCTTTCTTGAGTTTGGGTACGAAAAGGTTTTTTTTTCTTTTTTTCTGCTATTCTGTCTTGGCAAAAGGAATACTGGGGAGCAGGCACATTATCTAAAGAGCTGTTTGAGTCTGGAGTCTGTTGATCTGCCGTGGTTTCTGGAATGTCTGCATTGAAGTTTGTGGTTTCGTCGATAGGATTATTATATTGTCATCGTGGCTGGGTATTATCGGGTGTTTGTGTATGGCTGAGACTCTGTTGGTCAAGTGTAATGTTCTGTAGAATCTGCCTCGGGGACTCCTTCTTGACTTGGTTTGAAGCCATGTATGTAGCTCCTTGACGACTAGACCTAAGTAGATATGTATCTGGCCGCTGTTGTTTACATATCGTCCTGCTTGTCCTGCCAACTACCAGTTCCGATCGATACACATCAGTCCACCGAATGATGCAGCCGACAGCACAAGAATCACCACCAAACAACATGTCATTTCGTCCTACATCAATATCATATCTATCGTGCATCATCTAGTAGTCAGTCATAGTCGTCATCGCTCTCCTACATGTAGTTGTGTATACGGTATATAAGCCAGCCCAGCACCCCAACCCCCCTCTCCTCCCTCTAAACCACCGAACCCACCGACCCCAACAAGGGATCCTCTTCCGAAGAAGCACTCTTTCCCCTTTTCCTTTTCCCTTTACCTATACCGCCACCTATACCACCCTCCTCCTCCTCCACCTCCAGGGTTGTAACCCCCCTCACCCCCCTCTTCCACCCATTCCCTTCCCCGCCCAGAAAATAAACCCCCTGTCCAAGCACCACCAACCCAAACGCGACCGGATACCCCCAGGACACCACATAGCGAAAGACGAGCACCCCCACGACCACCCCCCAGCAATTCATCGTCAGCATCGAGAGATTGAAAAACGCCGCCGACGCGCGCCGCAGCAGCAGCGGCACGAGACAATAGAACGCGCCCAAACAAAGCGTATAGCCCGCCATGTACCCGAGCACCTCTGCATCCAAGCTTCTGGTCCTGAGGGCGGGGGCTTCGAGACAGAGGGACTGAACGGCGGTGATGACTGTTCCGAAGAGGGACATGTGGGCGAGGACTTCGGCGACCGGGGCGGTGCAGACGAGGATTTCCTCGGCGGTGTTGGCGAGGCCGTAGGTTGTTGCGCCGAGGAGTGCATACAGGTCGCCGAGGAGGGGGGATTTCGGGTGGTCGGGCTGGGTGTCGGTGGTGGTGTCGGTGAGGAGGAGGAGGAGGATCCCGCTGATGCAGATCGCGATCCCCAGGATCTGGCCCCGGTGGTAGCTCACCCCTAGGAATGTTGTGGAGAGGAGGACGACGACGGCGATGGCCCAGAAGTTGATGAGTTGGGCGCTGAGCAGGGTGGTGTGGCGGTAGGCGAGGACGAGGAAGTAGTTGCCTTCGACGTCGCAAAGGGAGAGGAGGAGGTCTAAATGTCCATTTTGGGTTGGGTTGTTAGTGTGGATGGGCATAAGGAAAAGAAGGGGTGGGGGGGGGGTTTGTTACATTTCCAGCCGCGGTCGAGGAGACTCTCCTGCCAGCCGCGGAGGCCCTCGCGGTGGATGGTGTATGTTGTGAAGATGACACTGAGCAATAAATAATTGAAGAAGGTCTGGAAAGCCGGGAAGGATACGTCTCGGTCCGCGAGGAGGGCGCTGAATGTGCTACAGGCGGTGTTGGTGATGGCGAGGATCTGGCTGTGTTGTTGAGTCAGCTTGCGCTGGCTGTAACTATAAGGGATGTGTGTCTTACCCCAGGAGTAGGGTGAGGTAGAATTCGCGGGTCGTGAGGTAGGCGAACGGGCTTTGGTGTCTGGGGGTGGTCTCGTCGGCGTCGGTAGGGTCATCGTCATCGTTGGTGTAGAGATTCGTAGCAGGTGTATCTAGTTTGGGTGGACGACCGAGATCGGTGCCCGTGGCTGATGGTCCAGCCCTAGTAGTGTCTGTGCCATGGGACACAGCAGAATGTGGCATGGCTGGGGGGTTGTCCCGCCGGCTTTATGTACAGTAGTGCTGACTCGGAGATTCTTGATGGGAGCTTTTGATCCGCACGAGCGCAAAGCTCCCGAAGTCGCTCGCGGAGGTGGTTTTGCAAACCCAGCAGTAAGGTTGAGGTTGAAGTTGAAGGAAGATATGAATGAAGCCGTCAAAGTTCCTGACCGAAGTGTGGAGAATCCTGTCAATTACTTGATCTGGTTAGTTCTGCCGTCTCTAGATTGGCGCCCCCGATATCGTCTTGCCCCGCATAAGAGACCCGAGCTCGCCCTTTGGACCTCCTCCCCTCACCATCCGAGTTTGCACCATTGTTCACCGCACGACCCCTACGCCTTGATGTATTGCTTTACACGTTGCCCCTGAGCTTCGTAGCGATGTGGTTCGCTCTGCCGCTTAGCTCGTTCTCCTTTGGAATTTTGAGATGAACCAGCCGCAGCGGTATCGCGTGACTTGGCGTCGACGATCCTACCATTTCCTAATTTGAAAACAGTGTTTACTACTAGTTAACTAGTAAACTGAGTAAAAATGCTTAGCTATCTGGGCGGATACCTTGATTCCACCAGTCCTTTTCTCTGATCCATTCCGTACTCAACCTCACCATGCAGCGAGCCACGCGGAACTTTTGGACTATTTGGACCTCCTGTGCTCACAGGGGCTTCACGGCATCTCCATCGCTGTCACAGAATTGCTCTTGGTTGTGGTCTGAGAGCCACAGCTGTGCTGCATCGAACAATCATGTCATCAGCGCGGTGGACGTGCACCCCTAGAGTGTTTCCCAGCTCAGGATGCAAGTCACTTGACCTGTCCATTGAGATTGAGGAGACCCTGCCAGTCAGCCAGGGTGAGCTATTACTTCCGGCATAGTCTAATTTAGTATACTGGGTAGACAGCTGTGAAGGGTAAGATGATATTATAGTTACAGAGCATATTAGGGTGTGTATATAGTATTTAGGGGGGGATATGGACTTTAAACCTTTGAGTTTGCATCAACCCACAACCGAACGATCTGAAGGGAATATACTGCCTATCATAAGTCGCATCTTGGCCAAAAAAAGCTAATAGCTAGTCTACCTTACTGCTTATACTACATATCTACTATTACTTTTCAGTAAGTCCAGTATGGGCTGCTTGTTTACAGGTTCCAGCAACACTCAAGAAAGTTCGTCTAATAGATATGTAACTTTCTCTCTACTTGGAAAAAAATACTAAGCACCAGGGGAAGACAGAATAATCACTTAAGCCTTTCCTAACGGGAATCCGATACACAATCTTAATCACGCAGTGGAATGTGGTAGTGTACTCTTCTATCAACTAGAGGAGCAGAATCCGGAGCTGGCAGCAGATGTATAGTACCATTGAGCAACTGACTCATAATTCGCCCACAAGTGGAGCCCCGTGGCTTGGCCCCGATAAGAGGTTGGGCCGTGTTCGGTTATCGGGGATGATCCGACGCGCTGGTAGTACTCCGTATAGAGTAAGTAGTCTGGAACACACTGCCACGGTAAGCTGTCTGACTGTATCGAGTACTGTGTATGCTAAGGAGGGATGCAGCATGTTAATGTAGTTCTTAACTTGGTGCCACCTCCGCATTGATGCACCGAACTTAGCGTTCCTGCACGGAACATCCACTCGCCTGTCTTGACAGGGGAGTATATATTCGAGGAATGTAAACATCATTAGGGTAAACTTCGTACTCCGCAACTTGATTCGTAGGAGATATTAGTGTAGATGTTGCCTCTTCATTTATTTGAACAACAATAGTAGGTACTATATGGTAATCTGTTATTCTTGCAAGTTTATGCTCCTGCTGTCGACCAGAGTCACATGCCGCATATCGCCCCTCCGCATCTGCCCCAGGCATCCAAATCTAGCGATGATCTCATCGGCTCCCCTCCCTAGGATCTTCCATTCCCCAGAACCGAATCATGATCCGATAGCAGCAGCTTCAAGTCCGGTCGTTCATGTAGGGGATGGTTGACGCTTCAGCATGATTCAAAATTAGACATGTTTGGTGACGCAGCATCCCCACATGACCCATCCTCCTCCCCATCTCCTTGGTTCATCTATTGACCGAATGGAACACAGGCGCAATCGTCCGTATCGGCGGTGCAACCAAGTTCAGGCAGAGTTGAGTTAAGCTTGAACTGGTCGCTGCCCAAACTTAGTAGGAGCCCCGATGTCGCTCATTTTGAGGATCAATATCCAGTCCGCCAACAGCTGAAGATCACAAACAGAAGAAAAGACTTACCTGACGATGCAATTCTTTCCCCATGCACCAGGCCTGCGGATCGTCCTTGTGAGGCTGAAGTAGTGTATTGCTTACTTATCCACCCTAAGGGGTTCCATGGATATTGACTGCGTGGGGAAGCCGGGATCATGATTACGGAGTACATTTGTGCAGAGAGCTAGTACTGTACCTTAACTGTAAAACAATTATAGAACAAGTTTCAGGACCACTCTTGCGGAAACACAGCTAGATGAGGCTAGAACACCTACCATTTTTCTTTTCTTCTTCTTTTTGAGTTTCTCACCCCCTTGATTGACACACAATATCTGGTGATCCTCAACTTTTTTAACAAGATTCATCGTACTGTCTATTGCATACATGATACCGTACTCCGTACATCACATGGGACAAGAAGAAGCACCTTGTGGTAAGGGTCAGCAGCAACGACTGAGTTAGTAGTAGTGAATCGTCAGAACCGGCGGATATGAGACCGTTCTGGGGACGCGCGCACGTCATCCACAGACCCGAAAAGACCCTTGTTTTGTGTTGTGTTGGGAGATAAGTTAGGATCAGTAGATACTAGCTAGTCAGGTTAGCTTCAGTAAATCAGTCAGAGCAATGCTTTCGCTGCAGATCCCGTCCTGGACTGCTGGCTAGCGGTGGATGCCGTATATCGGACGTTGGCCTGTCCAGCTTAGCTCTGATAAGCTCCCGATTTGTGAGGGAAATCGATCATCTTAGGTTCTCCGCTCTCCGATTCAGCTTCAGTCAATGAGTGTTGAGTCCGGTCGCGTGTTGCTGTCCAGTTCTATTTCTTTGCCCTTTTTTAATTTAGTTTTTTCTTTCAATCTCAAAGTAGAGACTGAGTCAGTACTCAGCAGGCAGACAGACAGACAGACAGGCAGACAGGCAGACAGGCAGACAATTTGCCGAGGCCGTCAGGTGGTCCCGACCTCTCAAAGTCAGGATCCTCAGTCCATCATCGTCCATTCACAGTACAAACAGAGTATTAACATTGAAGCACAAGCAAAGCTCTGTTAGGGAAGCAAGCAGCAGCAGCAGCAGCAGCAGCAGCGGCGCAGCAAGCAGTGAGCATCTCCACCACCAGCAGCAGCTAACCTTTCCCCCATCCTCATCATCGCAGCTTTATTACTATCTTTATTTTTTTGCCTGTCACTTTTCTTCCCTTTTACATCATTTTTCCTTCGCCCACCCCTCCCTCTCTCTCTCTCCTTCCTTCCACCTACGGACGGAGTACTCTTTACCTCTACCTCTCTCTCTCTCCCTCCCTCCCCTTATCCATCCTCTCTTGTTAACTTGTCATTTGCTTGTTCCATCTTCTTCTGTTTCTTCCTCTTCTCATTTTCCTCCCCTCTGCTCTTCTCTCTTTCTTCCCCCCCCCCCAATCTCCTCCATCCCTCCACATCCATTACTCCCACTTCATTCTTCCGTGTCTTCCATCCATCCCTTTGCTCTCCCTTTCTTTTTTAACCTTTCCCGCTGTTTCGAAACCCATTCCCCACTTCTTTCCCTTCCCTTCCCTTCCGCACCCATTCCTCCGTCCAATCTGGACCAAGCCGCGGCCTTTTCTTATCTTTCTCTCCGCCTTCCCTTCCGTTGGGGCTCTCCTCCTCGCGCCGGAACACTCGTTCCTGAGTTGTCCCGGAGTGACGAGACGCCACCTCTCCGTTTTGCCGGACCATGGCGTTGGAGGTGCAACCACCCAGCGATCGCAAGCGGGTGAAGGTCTATGAACTCAGAGATAATGACTGGTTCGATCGAGGTACCGGCTTCTGCACCGGCCAGATTCTGGATGTAAGTTGTGCCTGCCATCCTGTTGATTTCGCCGCGCGACTGCTGCGTCGCCCGCTCCTCGGGCGCAAACGCAACCGCCACCGTCGGGCGCGCGCTATCCTGTGCCTCGCCAAATCCTCCATCGCTAATCATATCAACTCCATCCCTAGGATGAGCCGCGGATATTCGTCGAGTCGGAAGATGAGCCCAACCGGGTGCTGCTGGAGACTAAAATCTCCAAGGATGACGGATACCAGAAGCAACAAGGTGCCACCCCTCTCCCGCGCGCTTGCCCGCCAGTGCGCACGCGACAAGTCGTACAAGAATCATCACTGACCCTCACGCGACATCATCAGAGACATTGATCGTATGGACAGAGCCCAATGGAACGGATATGGCGCTTAGTTTTCAGGAAGCTGAAGGGTGCGCGGTCATCTGGTAAGGCGCATCGAGCCAGCTTGATGTCAGTGAAGATGAGTCAAACCGGAGACTGATTGAGCCTCCAAGGGATTTTGTCAACAACGTGCAGCAGCATCTGCTCAGTCTGGCACCGGGAGGTTAGATTCTTTCCCTTACCCGCTTTGCCGCCGCGATACTCGTATGATCGGCTAGTTTGCTGACCTGGTCATTCTGTTGTGCCTAGAAGATGCTTTGTCCGACGAGATCGAAAGCTACCAGTCGATCATGCTGCCCGCGCCCGAGCTAGGGAACCTCCCCGAAATCGACCACATTATGAGAACCTCGAGCATCACGCAAGCCGGTCGCGATGCGCTATCGAAGCTAGTTATTCGGGATGAGTATATTCCGAAACTGATTCCTTTGGTTTCGATGGCCGAAGACCTCGAAAGTCTTCCGGATTTGCATCGCCTGTGCAACATCATGAAATCGCTGATTCTCCTCAACGACAACACGATCATTGAAACGGTCGTGACAGACCCCGTTATCCTTGGAGTCGTTGGAGCTCTGGAATGTATGGATTTTGAACACAGGATCGCGCATTCAGGATGTCGCTAATGGGGCTTAGATGACCCCGAGTTCCCTACCCACAAGGCCAACCATCGCCAATACCTTGCAGACCAGACGCGTTATAAAGAAGTGGTTCCTATCAAGGATCCGCTCATTCGGCGCAAGATCCGATACACTTGGCGCCTACAGTACCTCAAGGACGTGGTGTTGGCTAGGATCCTCGATGATCCTACATTTTCGGTGCTGAACTCGTTGATTTTTTTCAACCAGGTCGAAATCGTAAATCACATACAGTCCAATGCGCCGTTTTTGAAAGAACTCTTCACAGTCTTCGATCCCAGAAACGCCGACAACAAGCGCAAGGAAGACGCAGTCCAGTTCCTTCATCAATGCGCAGTCATCGCAAAGAACTTGCAAGCGCCGGCGCGTGCTAATCTCTTTGCCAATTTCATCAACCATGGCCTCTTCGCCGTTATCGCATTCGCTATCAAACACCCCAAGCCGCCTCTGCGCACCACGGGCATTGATCTTCTGGTGTCTCTCCTCGACCACGATCCAATCATGATGCGCGGGTACATGCTTAAGGCTGTCAGCGAGAAGAAAACGCCTCTTACAGATACTTTGATTGACCTGCTGCACACGGAATCTGACCTCGGAGTCAAGAATCAACTTGCCGATGCGATTAAAGTACTGCTAGATCCACAAATTCCCTTGCCGGACGCCATGGGTCGGGCTGGCCCCGAGCACTTCAACAAGCCACGTTCCAACATCTTTTCGGATACTTTTGTTCAGAACCATTTCGATGAGTCTTCAAGGAGGCTATTTTGGCCTCTGAAGCGACTCGAGGGCCGCGAAACTCGTAAGCTCACCCAGACCCTCGTCATTTATCCTTCAAACTGACCATTGTGCCCTCTCCAGTCAATGACCTTACATTCCAAGACGTGACACTGTACTCGCATCTTGTCGATATTCTTACATTCTTCGTGCGCCAGCATCTGTACCGTTCACGCAATGTTATCCACGACGAATCCCTTGCACCCCGGATTGCTCAATTACTCACCGTGCCCCAGAAGCATCTGAAACTGAGTAGGTCGATATGGTCACCGTCTTTGTTTGATGGGCGGCTAATATAGTTTTCAGCTGCCTTAAAGTTCTTCCGCACCTTGGTTAGTCTCCAAGATACTTTCTACCAAGCCATGATCACTCGCAACAACACGTTTGGTCTTATTCTCGATATTGTCTACCAGTCGATGCCACGGGACAACCTTCTGAATTCGGCCTGCCTTGAACTCTTCGAGTACATCAAGCGTGAGAACATCAAACCAATTGTCCTGCACTTAGTGGAGAAATATGGCGAGCAGATCAAGAACATCACATACGTGGATACGTTCCAATCTCTTTACTTGCGCTACGAGCAATTGCAGGGCTACGGCGCAGTGGAGGCGGACTCCACCCTGTACTCCCAGGAAGAAGACTTGCCTAATCAGAGGATGCAAGCCAATGGATCGCGCTGGCAGGGAGTTAAGGAGATGGATGCTGCAGAAGAAGAATACTTTAACACTTCCGACGATGAGGAGGTAAGTCGCGCCCCTTGCAAACAGCGACAGAATGAATCACTAACCATGCATCGTGTTGGTAGCATTATCCTCAACAGAACACAACAATCTCCGCACACCCGCAGAATGGCGCAGCATCGCCTGTCGTGAAGCCTTTAGTCGATTATCCGGATGACGACGACGAAGATGATGCCATGGATACCAAGCCTGAAGACCAGACGCACCAAAAGCAAGAATGCTCACCGCAGGCTCTCACTCGAGACACGATCATGGACTCGCTTGAGGAGTCACCCTCCACGCCCGTCGCACTGACGCTCCAGACCCCTCCCGAAAGACTATCGGAGAAGCGCCGACGCGAAGAGGAGGATGACGACGAATTGATGAAGCTTTCAGCTGGTCCCAAGCGAAGAAGCTCCGTGAACGCAGGTTCCGGAAGTGCAGGGCTCCTGCGCCGGAAACGAAGCGTGTCCATAGGATCTCTTTCGTCCGGCGAGAAAGGGTCGAGTTTGGGCAACACGACCACCAGCGCAGCACCTCGACGCATTGCGATCAACCTGAGCTCCGCAGTGGCCAAGTCGACTGGTTCCGCAGTAGACAAGACGAACAACGAAAAGGAGAACCGAGACGATAACAATGACAGTCAGGGTTAATGACCTGCTGGAGGGTGGTCGAATCTTTTTAGCACGCCGAGCGATCGCAATCATTCTTGTGTGATCAATTCAGAGTTCGGGAATGTTCTGTGTTTGTTTTACGACAGTCTTCTAGATACCAGATGAAGTGATGTGTTTTTTAGCATTGTTACTGATGGACCGAACGCATTCTTTCTGTACGATTCCCTCTTTGTTCCTGATGGTTTCTTTTTTCTTTTAGATGTCGGACTTCATCTATCAGTCCGGTCGGGATGATGTACATTTAAAGCACTTTTCTCTTCTCTCTATTCTTATTCGGAGGTTCGAGGGTCTGGACAGGGGCGGAGTCGGGCTTGCTGGATGAACAGGACGTTATGGGCTGGGATGAGACGGGATAGCGCTGACGAAAAGACAAGGACTGCACATTTCCTTGCATGCACAATGTCAAGCGACTTGATCCTAGTACTGAGAGGCTGCAGCTGTAGATTTCCACTCGCAGTAGATGTAGTTCTATCAATGTAGGTGTTGATTCATCACTTCGGCTGGCGGGAAAAGAGTACATCCGCTGCTGTCTCCCGCGGCCGCCGAAGCAATGAGATAGTGAGGATGTTCCAAACCAAGAGGCCTTCAAGGCGTCGTAGAACGTGGAGATCTTTTTCAATACGCCGCGAAATCGAACTCGAGCACGATGTCTTCACGACTTGACCCTCACATGACGGCGGACAGTTTCTTCCACACCTTGGGGGACCAGAAATCCTCCGCATCTCCGTCTCGGAGCCCCGTCCTCATCTACTTCATATCAGGCAATCCCGGCCTAATCTCCTACTATTACCCATTCTTCACGCATCTGATCGACCGACTGCAGACGCTCGTCTCCAAGCACGATGAGAAACCCACTATTCACATCCACGGCCACAGCCTAGCCGGCTTCGAACTATCAGCCCCACACACCACGGCGGCGGTCGCCGACGAAGAGCCCTACTACCACGACCTCGAAGACCAGATCCGCTTCGTCCAGCGCAAGCTAGACACTTGCGTGAGCAGCATTTCTGGCGGGCATCCCAGTTCCGCCCCCGCAAACACCACCGAAGATGGTCCCCCGATCACCACACCACCAACGGTCCTCCTCATCGGCCACTCCGTCGGCACCTACATCGCCATGGAACTCATCCGACGCCATCGCGCACGAGCGTCGTCGTCCCCTTCCGCAGGACCTCTGTCTGGCACTGTGAATCATCCTTCATTTACCATCTCCGGCGGAATCCTCCTCTTCCCCACCGTCGTCGACATTGCTAAATCCCCCTCGGGGCGGAAATTGACCGTAAGTCAAGAACTCACTTGTCCTCCTGGGGGATGGGCGGAGCGTTACGTATCAGAAATGGATACAAGCTGAAGCAACCAACCACTTGAGACTTTGGTTTTGACTAACCCTGCTCGCTACATGCGCAACGGAGAATCAAGACTTTATTATCCATCCTCCCCCATCTAGCCCTCATCGCCGGCCTCTTCGCCAGGGTCCTCACCACCCTCCTACCGGGGTTCGTGCTCCGGGGCTTGGTGAAAGTGTTCATGGGCTTCCCGCCGGATGAGGCTGTGGATACGACTTGTGGATTCTTGAGGAGTCGGAGGGGGGTCAGGCAGGCTTTGTACGTTTCCCCCTTTTTTTTCTTTTCTGACGGTAACCCCCTGGGGAATGGAGTGCTTTTCCCCGGAAACAAAAGAACAGAAAAACAAAAGAAAAGGGAAAGGATTGCTCTCCAGAAGAAGGAAGAGATGGACAAACCTAGACCTCAACTCCACCATCATACACCCCCCCACTAACTCAATGCAACAGACACATGGCCGCCTCAGAAATGTACACCATCAACTCCGACAAATGGGCCGACGAGGTCTGGGGAATCTCTGCCACAAACGATGAGAAGCACCCGCTTACGAAGTTGTTCTTCTACTATGGGCGCGGGGATCATTGGGTGGCCGAGGAGACCAGGGAGGAGATTATCGCGCTGAGGGGGAAGGGAGCGGTGGGTTCGCAAAATGGAGGCGCTACTACGCCTACGCAAGGCTGCAGCGGACCTACGATGGTGGTTTGTGAGGAGGGGTTGCCGCATGCGTTCTGTTTGCGTGAGTGTTTCTGTCGATTGGTGGTTTTCCCTCCGGGTGTATACTGACTGGTGGGGGATGGGTAGGGCATAGTGAGGTTATGGCGGGGAAGGTTGCTGAGATGGTCAAGGAGATTATCGGGTGAGAGGAAGGTGCCAAAGGGGATGTACTGTACTCTACAAGGGGTGCTGTAAAGCGATAGAAGGTTTGGTGCTGTCGAGTGTGGTTGATCTGATCTCACAAAAGATACAAAACGCACACCCAGACTTCTATATGCGCTAATCATACTGGTATCATTTATCGGTATCCTCCCACAATGCACCTCACTGAGCCCCCTGATACGCCAGCCCGGCCCTGCGAAACAAATCCCCCAGGACGTCCTGCTGCGGTGCTGCCGGCGCAGCTCCCGCGGGGCCTTGCTGCGCCGGCGCCGGCTCCGGTGCCACCGCCGCCGGCGGCGGCTGCGCATGCTGCCTGTCGCTCGGCGCAAATTGATGCGCATGCACGCTCCACCCATCGTCCTGCGCGCGCTGCTGCCCAAACAAATCCTTCAGCGAGATCTGCCTCCCCATCGGCACGGCACCAGCCGACTGCCCCTCCTCCAGCGACGCCGCAGCAACATGCAGCCCATTCTGGCGGGTGGCCTCCAGCCGCTCCCGCGCCAATTTCAAGCTCTCGCCAGCGTGCACCGCACATTCGCGGATCATCTGCGCATTGATGCTGCGCGTCTCGGCGGTGGAATTCGGCGGCGGCTCACTGTAGATCCACAACCCGTAGATGCGAATATTGCTGTTGCTGTTGCTGTTGCTGTTGCTGCTGCCACTCCCGCCGCCGCCGCCGCCAAGAGGCTTAGATGCGGACTGTGCGCCGCCTGCAGCATGCTCCAGCCCGTCCGGCGCGTGTTCCGATTTCAAGATAATGTATTCCTCAGTGATCTCGACATCGGCGCCGTCGGTGAGGGGGAGGTCGAAGTTGTTGAGCCCACGGCGGTTCAGCACGAAGACGCTGTAGCGCTCCTCGCCGAGCTCGCCCTGCGCGAGTTGGCACACGAACAAGGTGCCCTCAACGCCGCTTTTCTCCCACTGGCGGGTGGTGGGACTGAAGATGTAGACGACGGCGTATTGCGCGAGCGAGAGGATGGAGGTGATGGCGGGGTTGTGGCGACGGAGGACGGCGAGGTTGAGCTCTTCGTTGGTGCGGAGGGGGGGCGCGGGGATGGTTGCTGCTGTCGTCGTTGTGGCTGCTGCCATTGTGGGTTGGGGTTGTTGCTGTTGCTGCTGGGGGTAAAAGTGTTGGTGCTGGGTGTCGGAGAGATAGGGTTGGTAGTCGGAGTCGTAGTCGGAGGGTTGTTGTTGGGTGAAGTTGCCTTGGTTGAGGTGGTGGTGAAGTTGTCGCGGGGGAGTGGTGGTGGGGGTGGTGGTGTTAGGATTGACGTGGTTGGAGTGTGCTCGTCGGGGTTTGCGAGCAGACATTATGTGGGAGATAAGAATATTGGGTAGAGAAAAAGGGAAGTGAGAGTGTGAAATGGCAGTGAGGATGAAGTGTCAGTCACGGTGGTGAGGGATGGAGGAGGAGTTGTTTTAAGGTAGAAAGAGAGAAGAAGCTCTGGCCGTAAGCGGTCGGAAAGTCACTCTTCCTTCCCTTCCTCCTCCCCGCGGTCTGGAATGCGTTCATTTCATCATCCATCCATCCTCTCCCTTTCCCTTTCCCTCTCCCTCCCACCTCAAAACTTCATCCTCCCTTCAACAACCCCCCCCCCCTCTCTTCCTCTCTTTCAGCTCGGCTCTGCGTTCTTTCTTGCCGCGGAAGCTGATCGCAGACTTTGAGATTCTCAAATCATTTCCCAGTGAGCAATCATTTCTCCACCCCGATCTATATTACTGCAGAGCCGCCGATCCCGCGGCTTGCAAGTCCGCGCAGCTCTCGCTCGCTACGGCGTCGCCACCTGCGCTCTGGCCCACCCTTTCAGTCTCTTATCAAAAGCCCCCTCGGCCTCTTGTTGAATGGTCGCATGAGACGCCATTTCCTAACCCCTGAGACTGTCGCATTCTAGATTCCATTCGTTTGCCCACCCGTTTGCGCCGCGTGTCATTCCGCCGTGACAGCTCGTGTTCGCCCGCCTCGCTCGGTGGCCATCATATACCTATACCTATATATATAGACTTACAACACCAAAGCGAGACGCGCGTAGTGTCTCTCCCTAATATACCATGGCCTCGACCGCCCAGCGACCCTTACCCCAGCCACACATCTCCGGCGAATTCCCCGGCGACAACGAGATTTCCTCAGACCCCGACCCCTCCTCGCTCCCGCAGGCCGTTAGAGCGAGAAAGGCTGAATATACCCGCCAGCAGACGATTCGAGTCAAGGTGGGCACGTGGAACGTGGCGGCTATTCCAGGCACCGAGAATGACATTGGGAATTGGTTTGTACAACAAAAGGGGTTATGCGAGCAATTGTCTGGGTTACAAGTCCATGACTCGCGGGGAGAAAACCAGCCGGCCGGCTCTTCGGCTGGCGAGACGAGGTCCCTGTCCGAACCGGCGCCGGACCAGGTCGACCTCTATGTTCTCGGCTTGCAGGAAATTGTGGATGTCTCGTCGCCTGCGGAGGCGCTGAGGCCGTATGTCGACTCTGCGCCTGCAAATCGGTGGAAGGCGGCGCTCGAGAAGGCCTTGCCACCGGGCTATAAGCTTGTCGCGGAGACGCAACTGGTGGGTCTATTGCAGCTGGTGTATGCTTCTCCCTCCCTGGCCAGCCAGATCTCGTCCGCTAGTTGCACCAATGTGGGGACGGGGCTTCTCGGGTACATGGGCAACAAAGGCGCCGCTGCGACTCGTTTGGTGCTCGGAGAGACTACATGCCTTGTCTTCGTGAATTGCCACCTGGCGGCCGGGTCCGATAAGAATAGTCTAGAGCGGCGGAATTGGGATGCCTCCCAGATTGTCACGCGGACTCGCTTCGAACCCATTGATCCAATAACTAGCCTTCGGGGCGATCCTGCCGAGAGTATTGGACAAGAGGACTTTGCTTTCTGGTTCGGCGATCTCAATTATCGGCTGGAAGACATCCCTGGTGACGATGTGCGCCGAGTGCTGGCACGTCACACAGAGAATGACTACGATAATAGGCACAAAGGACGCATAGATGCCGATGATCGTAGTACATCGTCGCAGGGAACTGCCAGAGATGGGGGAGAGCGACAATCATCTTCCTCTTCCAGGAGGGATAGCTCTGGCTCGAACTCACCTGTTTCGGACGACGACATCGATCCTCATACGGATCCCGCCTCTTTACAGACCACGATATCGTCTCTACTCCCCCATGATCAACTCGCAATGCAGCAGAGCAAGCGCAAGGCTTTCCATGATGGATGGCGCGAGGGGCCAATTACCTTTTTGCCTACCTACAAGTATGATGTAGGCAGCGTGGGTAGGTTCGATTCGAGTGAGAAAAACCGCGGGCCCAGTTGGTGCGACCGGATCTTATTCCGATCGCGCAAGGACAGACTACGATCTGAGAGAATGGCGAGAGAAGCCGAGGAGGCTAGGAAGCGTGATGAGGAGATGAAGGCCCGGGGTCTGGACAAGGCGGCTGCTGATGACAATGTCTTATTCGACTATGACCCAGATCTTGACGGAGCCGACAGCGGAGATGAATACGATCCGGACAAGGATTCCAAAGCAGGTGACTCGTTCATGTCATCCGATGAGGCGGATGAGTCGCTTCATTTAGACTATTACTTGTCTCACCAGGGGATACTTTCCTCCGACCATAAGCCCCTCGCGGCCGGATTTACTCTCACGTTTGAGTCCGTGGACCCGCAGGTAAAGGCCAAAATCCACCAGGAAGTGGTTCGAGAATTGGACAAGGTGGAGAACGAGTCCCGACCAGGCCTCACTGTGGTGGTCGACCATCATGGCAGTCAGCCCACAAGCGAGGATCCTAATGCTGTGAATTTTGGGGATGTGCCATTTGACGTCCCCGTCACTCGCACACTGACAGTCGCCAACACCAGTGGTGTCTCCGCCACGTTTACCCTGGAAAAACCGGAACAGAACGCGTCTCAACTGTCTGCCTCCTGGTTGGAGTACAGGGTGCTTCATTCTGATCAAGATAACTCGAAACAGAAGCTGCCGTCGAATGAATGTTCTCTCCTACCCGGGGAGATTGCGAATATCGAACTTACGGCGTATGTTCGGGATGTGGAGCTGGCACGATTGTTGAATCAAAGCAAACTCAGTCTTGAAGAAGTCTTGGTCCTCCGAGTAACCAATGGTCGGGATCATTTCATTTCTGCGTACGGCAAGTGGCTGCCGACATGCTTCGGCCGCTCGCTTGAAGAGCTTACCATGATGCCTGAAGCTGGGGCGCGCAGCCTCGACGAGTCCGAGAAGCAGTCGAAGCATACGGGCGTACCGCTATCGGCGCCTCGTGAGCTATTTCGATTGACCGAATGCATATCGGAGATGACGGAACGCGCTGTTGCTGAATGGAGTATGACGAGAGGTCACTCGGAAGACGACACCGCTCCGTGGACCAAAGAACCCTTGGGCTACGGTTGGCCCTTTGAGCCGGAGACATGGACACTATGTGACCAGGACGAGCGTCTCTCACTGCTGGCAGCTGCTCGCGAGGCCCTCGACACCAACAAGGATTTCAGTATCGTGTTCGCACCCGAGGTATCTTGTCTGCATCGGCTCGAGATCCTGAGTGAAACATTGCTTGTGTTCCTTCGTTCGTTGAAAGACGGCGTCGTTACCAGCACTGTCTGGCACAACTTGGACCAACAGATCCTCGCTCGCGAAAAAACCCGCGCGCCACCCTTGTCGTGGGAGGAGACCCAAGCGTGGGTGTTGGAGAGCCTCGCCTACTCGCCTGCCCACAGCGTATCTTTTACTTTTGTGACATTCATGCTTGCTCGCATCGCCAACGAAGTTGCCCCCGCATCATCCATTCCCACCAGTGGCCCGCTCAAGATTCTGTCTCCCGCGCTCGAAAACCGCAGTCCAACGGCACCAGAACCCCCTACCAAGGACTCCAGGAACCCCTCCCAGGCGCAGCAAGAGACGCAGCAGCAACGGGAGCAACCGCCGCCACCCCCCTCGTCCTTCATCTCTGCCAACGCATTCCGACGCCGCACGCGCACCTTCAACTCCTCCGTCTCCGAACCTGCCCCCGTCGTCTCGCAGATGGCCATGCGCCGTCAAGCGGTCGAAACTGCCCTGGCGACGATCTTTGCTTCCGTGCTGATCGCCACAGAGGGGCCGGTGCCCCCCAAGGAGAAGGAGCGGCGAGCCGTGGAGGAGCGCAAGCGGGGGATCATCGAGCCGTTCCTGAAGACGATTGGGGTGGATAGTAAGGGACCTTCCGGCGGTGTTCCCTGACGTTAATGTTTTCCTAATGCGCGTGTTTCATGCCTGGCATGTATGTATATATTGTATAATCTCCGAGTACATAGTCAGATAGTACAGCGATAGAATCCGGCTATTTCGGACACCGTTCAGTTCAGCCTACATTATTCACAGCGTTAGTCAGGATTGTTGCTCGATTTCTGGCTTGTCTATCGGGATGTAGACTCGAATCGGGATATCATCTCAGCCTCGAGAAGAATCCGCGCAGCCACAAAAGCAAAGGGAGAGAGTTACAAACGCGCCATGAAGCGGTGACCGAACTTGAATAATGAATGAATGATACTTGCAAACTATACCTACCTACCTTTAACCCCCCCCCCC
>NW_020290653.1:0-90292 GCF_003184585.1 Aspergillus saccharolyticus JOP 1030-1 | reverse complement strand
AGTGGGATTCGAACCCACGCCACTTGCGTGACTGCAATGCTCCTCAAACTGCGGAGGTCTGAAGAAGGAATAGAAGGGTCCTTGAGTGCAGCGCCTTAGACCACTCGGCCATCTTGCCTTTCTTGGTAAGTGGGCCAGCAGATACGCTTATCAATCTATGCATCAACAAGAAGGAGAAAGCTGCGAGGGCTGGGTCCATGTCTTTCCCACGCGATACTAACTAATTATACCGTAGACTCTGTCGTTGTTGTTTTGGTTGATGCTATATGTAGTTGTTTCGAGATATCAAGGTTGTACCTAGGGTTTTTAATTGGGGGGAAGTGGGAAGTAACTGGGGAGTAGGAAGCATTCGAGTCATGGTTTTGAGGGCTAGTGTATAATATCAGGGTGACCTGGGAGGATGGGTTCCGGAGTGGACAAATGGTAGATCGGTCGGTAGGTAGCTGTAAGAGCCGAGTTCTCTCCTGCTGGTCAAGACAGAAATATCCCGGTCTGATACGTTGTTACGATGATTGTAGATGTGGTGCAATTGACTGCGACAGTCATGGCCGTTCCGACGATTTTAAGCTGTGATATAACATTCAACTTTGAGATGCTATTTTACAAATGTTCAGGTACCAAATCAACGCATTCAGCTCAACAAGGATGGCTTGGATTAACATCATGAGGTGTCTTTTGATATTGCCTTTCGCGTGGGCTGATTCAGATCTTTCCAATGCAATCCAAGAATCACATAACACTCAGGCCATGCAGTATTCCTATCGGTTGACATAGATTCCTACCCAAGATGTTTTGGTTTCCTTCAGCATTCGGACACAAGCATGTCGCGGTCGATTCTACTCCACCCGTGCACTACAGGTCTCACTTGAACTCTTTGATTGGATCAAGCGTCCGTGTATCGACCGGGTGACTCGGCGGCGCAGCACGTCTCGTCCCCTTTGAAGGCTGCGACTTGCGGTCTTTGGGTGACTTGCCCTTATTTGGTGGAGCGGAGGCGGCCGGTCTGGTCAGCACTTTCTCCCCGCCGTACCGCAAGCAGCCTCGGATCACCTGCATCGGAAGATTGATGGCCCTCCTGAAAATCTGTCCAGGAAGGGTGATGACCGTATAAGTCCATCCCATAATCATGTTGATCAGGCCCTGGGGCTTGGTACGATGCGCGGCAGCTGCCAGTGAGAACGTGTCGTGTACGCGAGCCTCCAGAGCCTGAAATCGCGTTTCCGTCTGATACGTGGAGAGGGTAGTGCGTTTCTCGTAGCGTCGGACGGCGCGGTTCAAGGCGTCAATGTCCCATTGAATGCTCTTGCGCATATCGGCGGTAGCCTGGGATACAAGAGTCTGGATGGCATCGTTCTGCGAAGGTTGTCCAGCTTGATTCGAAGAGCCTGGCGCAAGTCGTGCGGCGGCCGCCTCAGCAATATGGGCTTCGAGCTCTTCTAGACGTTTCGTCAGGTCGAGCACTCTGTGAGCGTCGACTTTGTCGATCTCGTCTTCGGTGGACAATGCGACGATACGTTGGAGATGGAGCGTGCGTGCTTGGACCATCTTCAAGAGATGCGAGAAAGGCCGTATCTCGGAGGCCAGGAGGAAGATGGTCAAATTATAATTGGAGACTAAACCTTCCGACGGGCGCGAGAGCTTCGACCGGATAGTGTGCAAGAGCCATGTTCCGATCAACGGGAAGATGAAACACGAGGCCAGAGCGGCAAGCTCGTGAATCTGTAGCTCTCTGGTGGCTGCGGCAGCATTGCTAGAGTGGGGCTGTTCATGAACACGCGGCGACTGAGCATTATCATCTAGGTCGGCGCCTGTAGGCTTATCATTTGGCTCTGGGCTTAATGGAAACTCAGTGGTTTCGAATTGTTTTCCCGATTGCCGCACAGCCTGTGCGGAACGGTACCAATCCCTGTTCGAATTAAAATGAATCCAAAAATAAGTAGTGGGAGGATGCGTAATTACCACGGTAATCGGACCGACCAATTCAGAAAGATGGCGGCGAGAACAAGAAGGGTGATGTCGGTGACGACGGCACTGCCGTTCTGGAAAAAAATCCCGGCAATAGCAGGCAGTAAAGCCAGACCCAAGGGAGCTGAGTGCCAATGTGATTCTTCATTTGTCAGGTCCACGTCACCACCCTTGGCTACACGTGGAAAAAGTATATCGTCCGTGGAGGATCGAATTGAATGTCGAGCCTCTGAAACCGAGTCGGAAAAGGTGGAATTGCGCCGCTGAGTCTGCAGGTTCGAGGTCGTGCCCTCTGCAAATGTCGCAGATCGGGCTGGCCCGCGATGGCGAAGGTTAGTGGAATCTGGGGAGAGAACGCGGGGGCTGTTGTGACTGTGGTCTCGTGTGGGGAGTGACCGCGATGGGCCAGGCTGGTCGGACATGGTACGATTGAAGAAAGCAAGAAAATGGATTTCTAAGGGTTTCAGGTAGAGAACAAAGAGAAGATCAGGAAGGAAAAAGAGAAGGAGTGGAAGGGAGGGATTTCCGGGGCGAGGGAGAAGGAGAAATAGAGGGAGAGTCAGGCAGATCTAGCATCTTGCTTGTACGACGCTAAAGCAGCCATGGCTCGAACCCCGAATCGATCATCGATCACTGCCTGCCCGGGGGCGGGCACTAGTCGCTTTAGGCTTAACTCTTAGTTACTTAGCCATGACGACAAGGGTCCACCTTGGCTTGGAGACAATACAAACCAATAAGAGTATTTGACTGAATTGGATCATGATAACATGCGTCCCCAACAGAAAGTAAAATAATCAGTGGTATCATTCAAGATGATCAATGGAGGCAGACGTGACAAGTGGAGGAAAGGAACCATCACCTTAGATGGAGGCCCCGCATTCCACAGCCAAACGGAATATCCTTGCATGGAAGTCATGCCATAAGACTAAGAGTCGGCTTGTTTCCGAGTATCAGTGAACTTATTGGACAAAGGCTGAGAAATCGAAGAGAACCTGCAGACTTTCAACCGCCTCTCAACGGATTGTTATCGGGTCTGGAACATTCTTAATATATCAGAGGACTGCAGCGGAGAGCAACATAGCAGTAGGGGGCTGCATGAACACACCGACCATAATGGTAGCATTATCCAATGAAGGACAGAATAGTCTAATAAACAACGCGAAGACAAGCCAACTCAGTAATCTCAGAATAGAGCGACGCCACCAGATTGA
The DNA here is from genome assembly GCF_003184585.1 of Aspergillus saccharolyticus JOP 1030-1. Lineage (NCBI taxonomy): Eukaryota > Fungi > Ascomycota > Eurotiomycetes > Eurotiales > Aspergillaceae > Aspergillus > Aspergillus saccharolyticus. The sequence goes on along the minus strand of NW_020290653.1, from coordinate 87,116 downwards.
CCGGATGGAGTCGGAGAGAAATACGTGCAACTGGCGAGGAGGCATATTATCTTAGTGGCTGTTCTTGTATGGTACGTGTATACCATTTGGCCACTGTACCACCATGATAGAAGGACATCGAAGGAGGGTTGGGCATAAGAATCACAAGCACACGTTGAGCAATTGGCCCATCGAATCAAAGGAACTCAATGGCGGAAAGGTCGAAATTGGATTGGGCGTATTGAGCTCTATTGATGTAAGCTTGATTTAAGCTCCTGCAGGGGTGACAAAGTACTTTATTGAATCTTTGGAGTATAAACTCTTTTGGGCTGGTCTGTGACTGATAGCTTCGGCATGGTTGACAAGATCACAAGCAAGTATTCTTTGTGCAGGACACGGCTGGTGGCTTGGTACCTTGGGGAGTTCCAAGCTCAATCCCACTGGCTGATATCTCCCTGATCCAGAAATAGCTGTTCTCAGCCGCTTTCTATGAAAAGAGTCATCGAGTCCGTGAGAATGAATCTTTTGAGACAAATAGCCAAAACACCGGAGGAGGAACGAAGGGAAATGATGCGTGATGGAGCGAAGACGATGTGAGTCTTTTGACACCCGAATTAGGAAAGGTCGGGTTGAGTTGCTGCTCCTCTTCCTCTTCCTCCTCCACCTCCTCAACATCCCTATTCTGCCAATGCAATTGTGTTCTCAGGCCTCTTCTTTTCAAAATTGCAAGCATTGATAAGTGAATTGACTCCTACTTCTGAGACTCTGCGAGATGGCTTTGGCTCAATACGCTGGGCTGATTGGGCGCAGCGGCGTCTATAGCACGGTCACAACACTGACCGGCTCATTTTGCATAGCTCTGATTCTGTACCCCCTCGGCAATTGACAAGTAGGTGTCTCAAATAGACCCTCAGTGAGAGGCCTAAAGTCCTCTTACCTGTCTATTCCAGGTTTCATCAATAAGACATGGCTGTTTCCCCTTATTGAGGAGATTGACGCCGCTGGGATCTTTTAATGATGCCGCTGCCCCGAGCAAGATGACCATAAGTTATCCTTCCTCAATCCCACAGAAACCCATGACAGCCCTTCTTCAAGAGTTTCTACATTCAGATTGAGCCAGCAAGCAGCTGAGAAGCCTCAAGAACGCGGTGCCTAGTCTTGAAATCTCATCCTACACGATCACTATCACTCTTTCGCAAAATGAATGCCCAAGACGCTCCGCTTTATCCGCTTCATTTGCAAGCAGTACTTCTTCCGGTCCTCTCTTTCCTTTCGTTACTGCTGAGTGTAGTGCCACTGGTGCTGCACTGGAAGAACCGCAACGTGGCTTCCAGTAGCCTGATCTGCTGGTACATGATCTTGAACGTCTTCAACATTGTCAACGCCATTCTCTGGCCCACAGACGATGTGGGTTCTTGGTGGGATGGCAAAATCCTCTGCGACTTTGAAGGGAAGATCATGATTGCAAGTTATATTGCTGTTCCCGGAACCCTTGTTTGCATTTTCCGCAGTTTGGCCTGCGTGCTGGACACCAGGCGTGCGGCGCTGGTCCCTACCAGGTCGCAACGGTGGTGGAATCGGGGAATGACGCTTCTGTTTTGCTTCATAGCTCCTGCAATTGCCATGATCACGCAAATCATTTACCAGGGAAGTCGGTACTTCGTTTTCGCGATTGCTGGCTGCGTCAATAGTTACGATGAAAGCTGGGTGACCCTAACCCTGGCCTACATCTGGCCATTGATCATTTGCCTTATCGCGGGCTACTACTGCGGTAGGTCAATTCAAAGTCTTGTGTGCAATTTCAGGTCTGACATTACCAGTGATTGTCCTCTGCCGTCTCAGCAAGTACCGAAATCAGTTCGGCGACATCCTTCAGTCCTCGAACAGCAACATGAACAAATCCCGGTTCGTGCGGCTCTTCTTGCTCGCCTTTCTTATGCTACTGTGCATAATCCCTGTTCAGACCTTTGTCGTCTCTACCAACATCATACGTACTCTACCATGGCATGCGTACTCTTGGGATTATGTCCATCCTCCGACCTGGAACACGATCGTCAAAGTACCTACAATGGGCGAAGCATTCTGGGACCGCTGGATCCCAGCCGCATCAGGCTTCATGTTCTTCGTCTTCTTTGGCAGTGGTCGCGATGCCACGAAGATGTACCGTGCGATCCTGGTCTTCGTGGGTCTGCACTATTGCTTCCCCTGCCTTCGGACCTCGTCGGCTACCACCTCGACCACCTCGACCGGCTCAACCAGTAGTCGAGCCAAGCTGCTCTTCCATTGGAAACGGACATCTGCAATACGGTAAGCCTTCACTTCTTTCTCAAGCTCGTCCTCAGCTGAGCCACACACTAACCCTAATAGAACATATGTCAACAGCAGCACCAATCTCCAACCTACTACTCGACACACCCCCGACATCGAGAAAGCTTTCCCCCTTCCGAACAAGCAACCCCCGCGCGGCCCGTGGTACAAGCGTGTGTGGCAGCGCAACGGGACCGCCAGCCGGGGGAAGATGCTCCCGCTTCATCAGTTGGCCGAGACAACTCCCAACACCGTCTCAACCAATGCGTGGGCGGGCGTAAGCCAAGGCCGGAACAGTAACGACCTATGCAGCCCACCGCTCAAGGACGACCACATCCGGATCAAGCAGGTCATCACCCAGCAGAGCGAGATGTATGCTTAGGATGCTGTACCATCGACTGGAGGCGGAAGAGGAAGACAGGAGGGATCTTGTATTGCAAAGCGAGTGCGGTCGTGGGGCTTATCTTCTTATTTCTTTCCTTGATAGTAGTCCGAGCCTTACTTCGTTGAAGGCATTCCATCCCATCTTCCTGATTTGTAATTCATTGGGGAACACCAGTTGACTCTGCCTGATAAGATGTTATGTGGAATCCTGAGGTATCTTTTGTAGCTTCTACGTCCTGCTTGGTCAGTTGGCCACGCAGTCTTCTCTGATCTGGTAGACTGATTTCTCGATACTTGATTCCTCGCACAGATACAGTTTGATTAAGCAAGGCTGGGGTGCACACTCCATTAGAGGAGGAAGTTCCGGGTGGAATCGGGTGTACTGTCCGGCGATGCTGCATGGCCAGCTCACCGAGGGTTGACGCACCGCTACACGCACAAGAGAGTTCACCATGCAAGCCAGCCGAGCATCTTGCAACCACGGGCACTGTCCATGAAAAATGACTGACGACGCTAGCCATGATAATCCAGGATCTACGGTGCATATCTACAGCAAAGCCGATGCAGTCAATGCGCCCGATCCATCACATGCTGCATGCTGGACCAGATATTGATAGAAACAAAACAAGCGGCGCAAGACAGACACGTTAGTTGCGTTAATTTAAAACATAACACGCTTTGGCTAGGTACAAAGGGCATTGGCAGCAACGTGGAACCAGAACCAGAACTGAGCGACATACGGTCTGTGCCAACGACCGGGTATAACAGGCAAAAGAAAGAGGGGAGTTGCTACGAGCAGCAAGCAGTGCGCTCATGCCTATCTATCGCGATATTGACTCAAGCAAGAGATAATTTCCCAAGAAAGACAAAGAAAAGTTAACTCTGCTCCGGTTTTGGGAAGCGGTATCTCTCTTGGATGAAAAGAGGAGCCATCCCTCCCCTTCAATTCGTAATGCGGTGGGAAGAATACGTCCCCAGCAAGGGTATGTATACTATCGATGAACGCGCCTGTGCTTGCGGGAGGTTTTTGCTTGAAAAACTGTGGCTTAGTTGGTACCGTCGCTTTCGCTGTTCTCAGCGGGGATGTAAGGGCGTCTCAAGACCTCCAGAGTGCCTGGTTCGGTATAAATTGTTAGTGTTTCGTGAAGAGATGAATCAGAATATTGGGACTGGACGAGGTTCTGGGCTGGGCGCTCACGCTGAAGGATGTTGAGGGTCTGTCTCTTGTTGCCGTTGCTGTCCTCGTGTTGGCGCATGTAGGCATCTCCTTCGACGAAAACGAGGGTTCTATAGGAGAGCAGACGGGGTCAGTTGTACGTCCTCTGAAACCGCAATTTCCCTGGATGGCGAACACTCACCCCTTTGGCAGGCTGAGGATGAAATCCTTCTGGTTGCCCTCGGGGAAGGCCCCAATGTTGAAAAAGCTCGCGGGCTTGTCAGCCTTGTAGGTATGCGAAGCAACAGAGTACTTGACGATTTCCTGGCCAGAGGCGGTGACGTGCAACTCGGGCTCGGCCGTAAGACGACCGGTAATCATCATCTTCGCGGCGGAACGCGACGAGGAGGAGCTGAAGGAACGCGCAGCCTGTGCAGCACCGGAAGTGGCGCGGAGTGCAGGACGCAGCGAGGACAGGAAAGCGGACATGATGTGGGCGTGGGGGGTGGATGTGTTTGTGTGTGTGTGTGTGTGAGGGCGGATCGGGAGGGTCAAGGGAATGGTAAGTTCAAAAGATTGGCTCTAGGCTGAATATCGTATGAGGATGCGTTTGTCGCTGGGGGAAAGAGACATCCAGGCTTGGCAGTCTTGCTCGCTTTCTCCGCACCGCGCCGCGTTTGTGGCTACGACACGTGACACCGCACATACTCCTAGTAACTATGCCTCCCATCCATCTTCCTCCTCCTCATCAGCATCATAATCGCTATCTTTTGTTGCCACACCGGCGATACCGGCCAGACTCAGCCCCATTTCCGCTTTTTATCATAGATGTGGTCGTGCATGCATATATCATTCATTGACTTTGAGAATCGCACCAAAGCGTGGAGAGTCTCTGCCGTCCCAGGTTGACGGTCATCAAATAGTCAACTTCCTGTGCAGGGCCCGCTTGTGAGACGTCAGATCTCAAAGCTATCTGAGGAAACAGCAAGGCGTACACCCAGCCCTCGCTTAGTAGAGGGAGGCGTTCTCTACAGGACTAGCCGGTCACTTAGCCTTCTCACTGCACCTATCGTGCATAGTTCTATTGATGCCTGCTTGACCGAAAATTGATGCCCAGCGTTTCCGCGAAAACTTCCGTCTAATGCTTGCGACGCCGCTGCGGCTTAGGACGAGGAGCCTATGTTCATCATGCCTACCGTACTGCGCATCTCAGGATGCACCTCGGCATGACCATCGGGTCGAACCCGTCTCTCCACCCATCCACCTGTCCAGGGTGACTCTGTAACCCTATGTATGGCCCAAAGGGTACGATAGTTACGGAAAGCCCCTGGGAGTCAAACCAAACGTCGGATATTAGCCACAAACCCATGCACCACTGGGTGCGACCTGAATTTGACTCTCCAGTCCCAATGAGCATCGCCGCTGTGGGAGCTCAAGGCCGATGGGCCCAGCGCTTGACGAAGGAAATTAGATATGTCGCTTCTTGCAGCCGATCACACGGACAGCCTAACCGCTAGCGGTTAGAAGAGTCGTTCTTGTCTATCACTGACGGAGGAAATCTGACCAGCATCCATCCATCCCCAGATCCATTCTTTCTTCCGTACGACATGGGAGTCTAGCGCTCATTTTCAAAATTTTAATTTAGACTGGAGAGGGCCACAAGTGACGAGGGCGACGCTAGGTATTCTTCTCGCGCAACATGTCATAATCCTCCAGGCAGAGCCAATTGTTGGCTGGCCCGCTTCTCTCGTATATCGCATGCCACGGCGTTCATGATGGCAAGCCTCAACCAGAGCTTTTTCTGGACAAAGACATCACTGGCCCTATTAAACTACAGCGTGAATTTATCCTGATGACTCCAAACATGCACACTGGCGATCTCTGAGTATGCCTCGGTCCGTTTTCCCTTGGTATCGTTTGTCAAGCAGATGGCCTGCTTTTCATCATGCCTGGCACGATCTACTCCCGGAAAGATTTCGCATGATGAACACCAGGGGCGGATCCTTGCCAGAAATTTTCAATTATCATGTACTACCATGCGACTACTTTGCTTTTTGCCCTTTCATCTCCAATAAGTGGGCCATCTCGCAGCTGCCGTGCATCAAGTCTATTTTTCTCTGGGCCCTTGACAGAGGCGTGCTCGACTATCCTACCAGGGTTGAGCTCGAATCAAAGACAGTTTCTCTTCAGGTCCATGTAGATCTGCTAGGTCCAAGCCTTCGCGTTTACTGCGTCCCCACCCGTCCCTTCCCATAGGTACATATACTTGATAGTGTCAATGAAAACCATACGTTCGCGCCCACCTTGTCTCAGAATCTACAGCCACGTTTCTCAGACCTACTTGCGTGTCTCCAGTTATTTGTGACAGGCGATCACGCTGTCCTTCATGCTGTCGGTCGCCCACATGACAGTTATGTGAATAGCAACCGCCAGGCAGCTCGATCGCAACTCCCGCATGTTGGCTGGAATTGTCCCAGACGGCCACGAATCGCTTTGAACCAGATAATTCGCCCATTGGGTCATTCGCTGAATACGGAAGCAGATTCTAAATCCATCTATCCTTCCAAGCTACTCACCATGCGCTTCTTCTTCTTGCTAACGCTGGCCGTTTACTTTGTGCCAACTCTATCCTTCGTTGTCTCAGCACAAACCTCGCATGCCCCACGCGAGGCCCTCAATGGTCTCATCACTGCCCGAGATGATACTCCTCCGAGTAGCCTGACGCAAGCTACGGATGGCAGCACGACAACAGGCGCGATCAGCCATGCGACAGAAGCCGCGAGTAATGCGACTAGGACCACAAACGCCACCATTCCAGCCTCCACAACTCTGGCCGCATCGAATACATCCGTGACAAGCAATGGTGAGGCCTGACCTCGACAATGCGGGCGCAGTCTTTGACTTCATCGGCTATAGCGCATTGTTATTCCTATGCTGATTGGCTATGTGAAACAGAGAGCAAGGCACCCACGGATCCGAATGATCTTCCATTGCAACCCAAAGTCACTCCAGCTCTGGGGATTGCTGGCTTCATTCTGCTTGCAGCCGGAGCTGTGCTCGCATTGATTGGGGTTCAAAATCTTTGGTGGGTTCCCGGGCGTCATCAACGAGATATATACCACACCTGCTGACTTTCACTTTTAGGATTCAAGTCTTCTTATCCACGGCATTCCTGACCAGTCTCGGGGTTACAGTATGTGTTTAGCCTCACCTGAGTTCAACTACTGGCTCTGAGCTCTAACCGGCTGCTTTCTCGCAGGTCCTTATCGTCTACGTAATGAGCCCACCAGTGCGGGTTGCCGTCCAGGGCGCATACCTGGTCGCAATCTTCTTCACTGGCGCAACATTCGGTGCGCTTGCGATCGTCTTCAAGGAACTAACCGAAGGTCTTGGATGCCTTCTCGGGGGGTTTTGTGCTAGCATGTGGCTTCTCTCATTGAAACCCGGAGGTCTCTTGACGGACACGAACGCCAAGAGTGGTTTCATCGGCGCCATGTCAGCTGCCTTCTATGCCATGTCTTTTAGTCAATACACGCGACCGTACGGATTGATGGCTTCTACAGGGATCTCCGGCGGCACTGCTGTAGCCCTGGGGATTGACTGCTTCAGCCGTGCGGGGCTAAAAGAGTTTTGGCTCTACATCTGGAGTGAGTTTGGCTCCTGCCTTTAATCCGCCCAAGCAGCGTGGAAGGAACTGAATCATGCTGAGTGGGTAACGCTGACATGCTTGCATTGCTGATATTAATTTAGACCTCAACAGCGACATCTTTCCCCTGGGCAATCATACCTACCCGGTTACGCGCAACATCCGCGTTGAACTTGCCGTGACTGTCATTGTCGCTCTTCTGGGCGTCGTCTCCCAGCTACGCCTGTGGAAAGTTGTCCGCGACCGCCGACAGAAGGAGAAAGAGAAGTGCGACCAGGAGCGACAGCATCACGAACAAGCGGAAGCCGAGGTCGGCCGTAGACTAGAAGAAGACAACGTGGAGGAGCGGAAGGAGTGGGAGGCCAAGTACGGGGATGGCTCTCCGTCGTCGAGCACACCCGAGCTGCCGGGCGACTCCAAGCGCCCAATTGATGAGATGGATGCCATGGAAAAGGGCGATGCCATTGAGGTGAGGAGTATCTCAGCCTCGTCGTACAGTTCTTATCGGTGCTCGGACTGCCGGGAGCGCGGCGAGGATAGTGACACCGAGTCACATACTTCGGATGCTAGTGCGGGCAGCCGGCACGCAGAACCAGAGGGTGCAGATGGAAGTAAAGGTACTGTTCCCCTGAAACTATTTGACGGCGCAGCCGCGGCTCGGATGGATGAGGACAAGAGCTCGGATGTCACTGCTCTTGTTGGGTCAGACGCCGGGTCAGAGCGCTCGAGACGGATGTCGAGGACTTCGCTGGTAAGAAAGGCTGGGGGTGTCAGTGGTGAGATTCCTCGCTCGGAGTCGAAGGAGGCGTTGGTCTCGGTGGATGGTACTGCTTCGTCTTCGGATGGCATTCCGGATGCTGGCAGCGACCAGACTTCCGAGAGTCACCCCACTCCTGCGACTCCTGCGACTCCTGCGGGAGATGAGGGTAACACCAAAGTGAACCCAGAATCGGAGATCAAGGAGCCAGATGCAGTCAAAGAGTCTGGTGGTCAGGATTCGCAGCAACAGGATGAAAAGCACGCACCCGTGGACTACAAGGATGATTCCGGAGCCAGTGGGGCTGAGCCATCACCTCAGGAAGAAGTCACAAATGGACAACAGGCTCAAGTTTCTGAAAGCAATGATCACCAAAACGAACCGCCAGCTGCCAAAATCGAATCCACTGATCCCAGCTCACAATGTGCTACACCGGAGAAGAATCTAGAAGTGAAGGGCGAAGTGAGTCCTGCATCGGGACGAAATTCAGAGAATACTTCCGAGCAAAAGCAGATCACCGAGACCGGAGGTAAAATGACAAGTGAGAGAGAAGAGACCGGAGGGACTGAAATAGTAGCAACTGCTGAGCCCAAGTCGGAAGGCAAGAAGCGCAAGACAGGGACAAAATCATCTAAGAAGAAGTCGAAAAAGTCGCAGGATTCGCGACTTGGGGCACCTCGTCCTGAGGAAGAGAACAAAGACGAGAATATTACCAACAATGGCAAGCAAAAGACCCAAGAATGCTTTTCCGAACATCCAGATCAACCAACATCCGCGAATAACAATGAAAAGCTCAACGCTACTCGCAAGAAAAGCACGGCATCCACTCAACCACATGAGCACGAATTGAAACAAAAGAAAGAGCCGGAAGAGCCTGTGGAACCTCCGGAGCCCCCCAAACTGGATGAGAAAACTGTGAAACACCTTCCAAAACAGACTTCCAGAGTAGTTCAATCCTATCGCACCAATGAATGGGCAAAACAACTCGCTGATGCAGAGGTGCCCGAGCTCGAACCGATCACGCCTGTCGAGGAGGAGGAACCCGAAGTTGTCCCCAAGGTGGACGAAATTGCAGCACCAGTCAAGGTAGAAGAACTGCTGCAGACACCGCTAAATGCGCAGCCGCCCCCGGCCGTAGAGCGCAAGGTCAAAGACCTAGCTAGGTCCAAGAGTCACCGGGTCCCTGGTGATTCATACCTACAACAGGGCCTTCATCCAAGCCGGTCCAAGAAAAAGGCATCGGTTTCCCCACCAGATCCCTTGCAGCTAGGCAGTCTGACACATGTGCCGCTTGTCAATGCTGTTGGGGCAGAACAACCCAAGGACGAGCCTGAGCCTCCAAAGCCACGATGGAGAGGACCCCCTCCGCTCATGGCCGTGCGAGAGGACATGATGCGCAATCGCTTGTCGTCTTTCTCTTTGAACTTCGACCCCTTTGCGCGGAACAGCCCCGGTTCCTGGCAAGCACCCATCGATTCACTACCGCCGCGATACTCGTTTGCCGGCAACCTCGAAGAGACTGACGACATGCCGCTCTCCCAGCGCCGTACGCTGCTACATCAACAGACAATACAGAGTCCACCGCAGGCACATATCCCCACTCCGATACCCCGGAGACACCCCAGCAACGGCCAATCATCTAGTAACATGCCGGCAGCGATGGCTGCCTGGCGCGAATCAATCATGGAGGATCTCAGAGATAAACGAGTCCCCCTTGCGAAACAGGATGGGCCTGTCATCGCCACTGGAGTTGATCGTAGTCCACCACCCTACGTCCAGTCGCTACAACGGCATAGTTCATTGATCCACCACCGCCGTGCTCACGCCGGTGCATCGGGCCCGCCGCGCAGCGATATGAGTGAGTTGCATCGGGAGGCCATGAGGCGGATGCAGGCCAAAGCCAATCGAAAGGTCGGCGGCTTGTGACAGGTTGCGCTCCCGTTGATCGTATTGCTGTTTTCGAGGTCGTTGCGCACAATTCCCCGCTACGGTCGACGCCTGTTTTTTTGACTCTTGGAGCGCTTTGTTTAGCCTTGTATAACCAGGGATGGGCTTATAGATATGAGTTTGTGCAAACGTATGAACACCAGGGCGTATGAGATTTGCATAGCAAGGACGCGGGTGGCTGATTTGTGGCATGACTTTTTGGGAAGTGAGTAGTGTTATTTATGTACAGTAATGTCGGCGATTCTGTTAGGGTGAAGAAGTAGATTAAACCAGGTTGTGAATGACTTGCATCGACACCACTGTCAAAGTGTGTAGCTCGTCTACACGATTGAATATGAGACTTCCTATCTTCTCCCTTGCCGTATCCAGCCTGTCTCCAGTGACGACGACTCGCAATCAACCCTTACATCAATCTAGTTCATAGCAAGCATCTACTATCAGAGCCATTGTTTGTATGGTCAGGGATGGGAGAGCTGGAGCAGGGGCTTGCAGGTCTCGCTGGACACAAGTGCGAACGGCAGCCCTGTTATCGACAACAACAAATGGACAACAATGATTGCTGCCAGTCAGCTTCGCTCAGAGCTGCTGTGAATGGGTCTAATAGACTCAGCATCCTCGCGCACTCGTTGACATGTGGCCTTGACAACTCGTTCATTGGGATAGCTTGCACTTTGCGGTTGGACTCTGGGGTATTGGGCTCCCTCGAGAAGAGGGTAGAACAAACACCACTAATGGGTAAGGTTACCATATTTGATATTCACAGCCTTTCTGACTTGAAACCCCTGACCATTGATTCGGTGATGGGCTGATGTGATCAATCTTCCGAAACTTAGAATGTTTACTAGGTGTCAATGCTATCGTACGAATCGTAGGTTTTCACACAGCAAATTTCACTTGCCGACAGCAACTTGAAGGACATAAGATAGCCGATGATGGTCATGTCTGCACACGGTGGAGATAGGAGTCATCTGCTCATGAGAGAGTCGTAGGGTGTACGTGCACTGCGCAGTCCCGTGAAGTAATCGAGTCTTGGTTGGCTCTCCCTCGGCGCAGTAGTTTTCACGAGATAATCTAATTTGCCTTGACAGTCTCCTGCTGTTGCTGCTGCGGTGCATGAGAACTTGACTTGGGAGATTGTACATTGAAACTCCAGCAGGTAGTCGGAGCAGCAGAGTTACTTATGAACCAGTGCCACGCCACGCCTTGCTTGCTGTTGCGCACACCGCGCGATAACAGCGTTCGAGTGAATATATGTAGGAAGGAACCGTCCTGAAGCTACACCTGCTGCAGCGCTCGTCAGTCCTCGCCCCGTATCAAAGAGTAAAAATTAACACACACGCCATGTATCACATCCAGCGAAGAACATGCACCCTCACTCGCAGACCCAACCCAACGCATTACCCCTGGAAAACAAACCCTAAGTGCGACCGAACCTCCACTCCCAATAGCTGGCAAGTCAGGACACAACCGAGTATTGGGACTACTACCTCCTCACGCGGCCCATTTACCCTGATTCCTTTTACAATCAAATCTATAACGACCCCGCTGCCCTTAACTCATCACCATAGTAACGGACGACAACAACAGCAGCAGCTCGAAGGCTGAAACCACCTAGCCACAGCGGAGCAGTGGCAGGCTGTAGAAAAACATTTATGCCATGCCGGGTGGACGCAGCTGTGTTGCTTTTTTACGAATGCGGCGTGTGATTTTATAGTGTTTGCCAACAGCTAAACGATCATGGCACGGCATATCATTCGTCTATAATTAAAGGTATCAGATGCTCTCGTAACTGGCAACGCTACACCATGCTGTCCGTCTTTCCAAAGGTCAACTCCCCCCCTGCATCCGTCGAAACCGCTCTTCAGCCGCCCTCGCGCGACGCTCTCTCTCCAGTCGCATCCGCATCTCCGGCGTCATCCCGCGCATCTCCTCCTCCCTCTTCTCCTGCGCGGTCTTCTCAACAGCCCCCAGGGTCCTACCGACCGGCTTCCGGGACGCCTGTTCAGCTGCCCGGGCGGCCTCCTCTTTCTGCAGACGGGCCATCGCCGCCTTGCGTCGATTGGCTTCCTCCTCCTCTGCGCTCTTCCGCTCCTGCTCCGCTCGTCGGGTCACATCGTCCTTGGAGATGGGTGAGGGGACTTTTGCGGCGGCCCAGTCCCACTTGGACTCTCCCAACTCATGGCGAGCGATACGAAAAGCGTCCCGCGTGGCACGGTCACCGGCAAGCTCGAAAGCCGTTCTCCCTTCGGAAGTCACTGTCGTCGGGTCTGCATCAGCCTTGGTCAAAAGAGCGAGGACCATGGCCGATGCGTTGAGGTTCGCCGCCAGGTGAAGTGCAGTGGGACAGCGGAAGTTCTGCTGGGAATCCGAGGGTTGAAACCGGAAGGATGAAGGAATGGAATTCTTGGATAGGTATGTCATCAATGCGGGAATCTTAGAGCGCCGGATCAGGGCTTGGATCTGCGTGGTATGAAGTAGAGCTTCCTCTTCCTCTTTCGAGATCTTTGGCTTCTGCGGCTGCGGTCGCGGTGTCGACGGCTTGGAATCCTCTTCGCGTTCCTTGGCGGCCGCGGCTGCAAGGGCAGCCTCGTCAACCTGGCTCACTTTAACTCGAGTGAGCTCCTTGAAGCACCGCATGAGTTCGGCCTGGGTGGCCCGACGCGTGCTGAACGGGAACCCTCTCAGCCGCGGGTCATTTTGCCTCAACATTTGTCCCTCGTATTTCTCGAACAGGATCCTCCGGTTCGTGCTACCGGTAGCCCGTACAAACAGCAACTCTGCCTCATCAATCAGCTGTTTCCAATCAGACAGCAGCTCTCGGATCTCCTTCTCAAGCGCCGCTTCGTTGTATCGTCGCAGGCTGGAACCCGCCGAATGGGCGGCGCCCTTGGCAGCGTCGTTCGCCGACTGCGAGCCACCTTGCTTTCTTCGCGTAGTATATCGATGGAATGTCTTGTGCGCAATCACCCGGGCCTGTCTGTCTTCAATGCCTCCTTGTCGTCGATGAATCTCGGGGGCCAACGACACGATCATTGCGGCAAAATGGCCGCCACCAATCATGCACATGAAGATATGAGGACTGGGGGCGGGCGGTTTCGCTTGCTCGTCGGCGCCATTTCGGGGCGCATTGATAGGCACAAGTTGCTTTTTCTGGAGAGAAGCGACGAGATGCTGCGGCTCATCCTGCTCAGCCTCAGAGAACAAACTCCGGTAGACACCGAGCGAAACGTTGGACGGTAGTGCAGAGCTCGAAAACCAAAACAGCGGAGGCCGGCCGCCGGACCTCTTGTTCGAGGGCGACTCGTCTTCCTCCTGCGTTTCCTGGGAAATCTTGGCCTGTCTTTTCAGAAGCGCCGTAAGCTGGGTCTCCTCTTCCTCGTTCTCTCCTTCGGATGACTCCGACCCCGATATAGACTCGTCGAGCTCGCCAACCGCCTTGGAGAACTGCACCTCATCTAACGTCGGACCGCCCCGGAGTTGCACTTTCAGATTGTATTTGTGATGGTCCGACCGCACATGGTCGCGCTGTCCCTGCACATCGCCGTAGGTGACTTTGCAGAGAGAACAGCTATTTGACGTGGCTACTGCATGTTCCAGCACTACTTCGTCCGGCTCGGTGGAAGTCTCATCGCTGCCGTCTCTGAGTGCGAGTGGTTGATCGCCGCTTTTGGTGGTCAAGGTTGAAAGAATCTCCTGCGGCAGATCATAAACTTCAGGTGCGTCAGCAAGCGGGCGCGTCGCGCAAACGAAAAGTACGGTTTGGGGGTAGTAGACAAAGAGGGGTTTAGACGTACCGTACAGAGGCCTTCTGAGAAGGTCTTCCACAGAGGTTTCTGCAACCATCATCAAACCACTTGAGATCTCGAGTCGCGGCAAATGGTTCTTCAAAAGTGAATCTCAAGGAATGACGGAATGACGCCGGCGGAATGAACCCCGCTGTCTGGCACCTCACCGCCTTCGCCACGAGGCGCAGCTGCAGTTTGCATCATTTGTTCCCCGCGTGAGAAGGTAGACCGACTCCGCCAGAGACTTTCGGCGTTGGTCTTGACGACGCTGCACATGGAATACTTTGATGTTTGTGAGTGCTGATGTATTTTCTTCCCCAGATTCTAGCATAAAATCTTATTGTTTGAATGCTTCTTTCAGTCAAGAAGGACCGAAGACTGCTTATGCAGCTGTGTCACTAGTCTCACAGTCGTGTATGAGATAGTCACTCCATTCGCAATGCTCTCGGAAACGCGTACTCCGGAGATAAGGCCTAAGATCGTCGGGCCCGAACACCAATAAATGATGTAATCCGTCCTTGGCTGCCGAACTCCGTGGTTGATGTGCACTGCAGCCATTCAGCCTGCTGGAATGAACCTGAGACAGCTTCACCGTCTCGACTAGCCTCAATCGGGGCTTGTCAGGCACAGAGCTGTACTATTATAGGAATTGATTCTTATTATAAACCTGGTGAATGCTGCGCGGTGAGGCTCGCAATTCGAATCTACGATGACATGCTCCGGAACCTCGGCATTCTGATTGGGCCTTGCTGGGGATTTGCAGTGGATGGAACCCGCTCGACCCGCCCGGAGATAAACACCGAAGCTTTGCTCGGAGGAAATTACCTAAAATTACCACTTCTCTCAATAGCCTGCCCTGAGGTGTGGCACGCAGCAGAGGAAGTCCAGTGAGGATCACTGAGCTGACCGCTGGCAGTGCATATCCCCAGAAGCTCGCTGTATGCTCATGCTTGGAAGGTGAAATCTCAACTGTGCTAGGATTTCGAATCTTGATTAGGCGAGTCTCGAGTGCTTCTGGCCCATCCTGGACAGATTGGTTTGGCCCGATCAGTGCGGTTTGATTGGAGTAATTGCACCCTAGATTTTTCTTATCCACGACGTACTCCGTACTCTTGCCTACCTAGTTTGATAGGGAACACGGCCAAGGTGGACCGACAGTACACAGCATGGGATGTAGTACACTACCAAGACTGCTGCTGGAATATAGCCAGCATGTGGAAGTCAAGATCTGAATCTTCACAGTAGAGTAGTTTAAAGTGCCAAAGTGAGCCGGCTTGCTGCCCCGATTGATTTCGAAAGGACCCCAGTCGAGATGCCAAGACCGACAGCCCCGAGCAGTTCAGATTATGTCATATCGACTTCGTCCATCAACTGATTCTTCCCAAGATCAAGGCGCAGAATCCAACGCAACCCTGACCGACTGTCGTGGCTCTCTTCTCTCTCAGAATCATCCAAAATAGTGATTCACAGCTCTAACTGACTACCCTATCACACAACTAAACTCGCCGGGCGTACAGTACTTGCAGCTCTCGGTAAAAGGCCGGTCTCCGGTAACGCCTCCGTATTGCGCAGAAGCTTGGACCGTGGCATTTAGTAAGCAGCGTGCATCTCACTAAAGTCAGTCAGCAAATCAGCCTTTCCTTTTCCCTCGTTATCGTCCCTCTCGAACTTTCGTTCTCATCTTCCAGCTATCTCTTTCCCTCCAGGCCCTTTTCATCGGCATCTCGGGGGCTCCCTTTTTCGTTGTCCTCTTTTCCCTTGCAGGTCCGAAAGGACGAGCGATCCAAGGCTGGGATTACGGTAGTCTTCAGCCGGGGAAAATGTTGGAAGGCGGTGGTTCCCAGTCCATCCTCGGGGATTCCAGCCGGGGATCCCTGCTGCCCTCCACCCCGAACGCAGCATTCCTCTCCCCCAAACTGCAGCCATTCTGCCACGATCCGGAAGGCTGGGGACCTCTCAGTCAGTTCAGGTTCGACCTGACCCCGTGTTTCCTCGACTTTGGAGTCTCCTTGGTTGCAGTCTGGGGCATTATCGCAGGTGCAGGTGCCCTTTGGCTCCTGCTCAAGAAGAGAGTGCCTCAGCCAGTCTCGAAAAACTGGCACTTCTATGCGAAATTGGTACGAATTCACCCGCCAATCCGTCTGAATGATATGTTGCGATCTGACCGTCCTTTTCCTCCTTAGGTTGTTCTGTCCGCCTTGATCTTCACCACTGCTCTCCAGGCCGCCATACAAATCGAATCCTACCCGAATACCTGGTTTGACGACTATCGCTTCTGGAGCTCGGTCCTCGTTCTTATCTCTCTCGGAGTCATCTTCGCAGTGCAATATCATGAACACTGGCGCAGCAGACAGCCCAACGGCGTCGTACTTTTCTACTGGCTTTTCTTCTGCATCGGTTATGGAATCAAACTCCGGTCGCTCATTTCACGTAAACTGTACGAGGATCGCCTGCCATACTTCGTTTGCTTCAATGTGAGCTTGGGGCTGGCTCTGTTGGAGTTTGCACTCGAGTATCTGGTTCCGAAGAAGCAAAGTGATTACGATGCGCTCGGAGACGAGGATGAGTGTCCCTACGAGTACGCGGATATCTTCTCGGTTCTCACTTTCAGTTGGATGACCCCGATGATGAAGTTTGGTTACAACAACTTTCTGACCCAGGATGATCTGTGGAATCTCCGTCGTCGGGACACTACCGGTGTAACCGGGGGCGCTCTCCACGAGGAATGGGAGGAAGAATTGCAGAAAAGCAAGCCTTCACTTTCACTGGCTCTGATTAGAGCGTTTGGTGGGCCCTTCATCCGTGGTGCGATCATCAAGTGCGGCAGCGATGCCTTGGCCTTCGTTCAGCCGCAACTGCTCCGTCTTCTGATCAAGTTCATCAACTCGTATGGAACTCCGGAGCCTGAGCCGGTCATTAGAGGTGTAGCCATTGCGCTTGCCATGTTCCTGGTGTCAATTTCGCAGACTCTGTGCTTGCACCAATATTTCCAAAGGGCCTTCGACACTGGCATGCGCGTCAAGTCTGGTCTAACTGCCATGATCTATGCCAAGTCTCTGAAACTGTCAAGCGAAGGTCGCACAAGCAAGACCACAGGTGACATTGTCAATCACATGGCTGTCGATCAGCAACGTTTGTCTGATTTGACCCAGTTTGGTGTGCAGCTTTGGTCGGCGCCCTTTCAGATCACTCTCTGCATGTTGTCTCTCTATCAGCTTGTGGGGGTGAGCATGTTTGCAGGTATCGGTGTCATGATTCTCATGATCCCTCTTAACGGCATCATTGCGCGCATGATGAAGAAGCTCCAGCTCATTCAGATGAAGAATAAGGATTCGCGATCCCGACTTATGACCGAGATCCTGAATAACATCAAGAGCATCAAGCTCTATGCTTGGAACACAGCATTCATGAACAAGCTTAGCCACATCCGTAATGACCTGGAGCTGAACACACTCCGCAAGATCGGAGCGACCCAGTCGATCGCCAATTTCACATGGCAATCCACTCCTTTCCTCGTCTCGTGCTCCTGTTTCTCTGTTTATGCCTTGACATCGAACAAGCCTTTGACCACCGACATTGTCTTCCCAGCACTCACCCTGTTCAACATGCTTACGTTTCCTCTGTCGATTCTGCCAATGGTGATTACCGCGGTTATTGAGGCTTCCGTGGCCGTCAAGCGTCTCACAGACTACTTCACCGCTGAGGAATTGCAGACCGATGCTGTCACTCGCGAGGAAACCGTGGCCCACGTGGGAGATGAGTCTGTTCGGATCCAGGATGCCTCTTTCACCTGGAACAGATACGAAGGCACTCATGTGATTGAGAACATCAACTTTAGTGCTCGCAAGGGCGAACTCAGCTGTATCGTCGGTCGCGTCGGTGCCGGAAAATCTTCTTTGCTTCAATCGCTCCTGGGCGACTTGTGGAGAACCGAAGGAGAGGTGATTGTCCGTGGCCGCGTCGCTTATGTCGCGCAACAGGCCTGGGTTATGAACGCTAGCGTCCGCGAGAATATTGTCTTTGGACATCGGTGGGATCCTCAGTTCTACGAGCTTACCGTGGCAGCGTGTGCCTTAACCGACGACTTCAAGAACCTGCCCGACGGTGACCAGACCGAGGTCGGAGAAAGAGGCATCTCCCTCTCTGGTGGTCAGAAAGCCCGCTTGACCCTTGCCCGAGCTGTCTATGCTCGCGCCGATATCTACCTGCTCGATGATGTTTTGTCTGCGGTCGACCAGCATGTGGGACGCCATCTGATCAACCAGGTTCTGGGTCGCAATGGTATTCTTGCCAGCAAGACAAGGATTCTCGCCACAAATGCTATCCCTGTTCTGAAGGAAGCGGACTTCATCGGCTTGCTACGTAACAAGACTTTGGTTGAGAAGGGAACCTACGAGCAGCTTCTGGCTATGAAGGGCGAAGTTGCTAACTTGGTTCGCACCACAATGAATGACTCGGATGACGAGGGTTCTGGCAGCGAGAGCCGTGATCCCGCTAGCGAGAGCTCCGAGTCTACTACTGTTATCGAAACTGGTGACTCGGATATTTCTGATCCAGAGGAAGCTGAGCGCGAAATTGGCTCTCTTGCACCTATCAGAGCTAGTGTTGATCGGAGGCAGAGCACAGTCACTCTCCGCCGTGCTAGTACTGCTACCTGGAAGGGCCCCAGACGCAAGCTTGGAGATGAAGAGAATGTCCTCAAAAGCAAGCAGACCCAGGAAACATCGCAGCAGGGCAAAGTCAAATGGAGTGTTTATGGTGAATACGCCAAGAACAGTAATATCATTGCTGTTGGCTTTTATCTTTTGGCCCTCTTGGGAGGTCAAACCGCCCAGGTTGCTGGAAGTTACTGGCTTAAGCATTGGTCTGAGCTCAGTGAAAAGCAGCCGAACCTTTCCAACGGCAAGTACATCGGCATCTATCTGGCCTTTGGTTTGGGCTCTTCTCTTCTGGTCATTCTCCAAAATCTCATTCTGTGGATCTTCTGCTCTATCGAGGTATGTTTATGTTGCAATACCCCCAGAAATCTGCAGCCACTAACTAGATCCAGGCCTCGCGTAAGCTCCACGAGCGCATGGCATTTGCCATCTTCCGCTCCCCCATGAGCTTCTTCGAAACCACCCCGTCCGGACGTATTCTCAATCGATTCTCGAGGTGAGTTAGTCAAGATGCTTGTTAAGTCTGCGTCTATCGACATGAAACTGACAAGATTTATCACACAAAGTGACGTGTATCGTATCGATGAGGTACTGGCGCGGACGTTCAACATGGTGAGTCTCTCAAAGCGCCAATTTCTAGGAAAGTCCACCTAACGGAAGCTACAGCTGTTTGGCAACTCGGCCAAAGCATTGTTCACCATGGTGGTCATTGCCTCCTCTACCCCCGCGTTCCTCTTGATTGTCTTCCCTCTGGGCTGGGTCTACTTCAGCTATCAGAAATACTACTTGCGCACCTCTCGCGAACTCAAGCGCTTGGACAGCGTGACTCGAAGCCCAATCTTCGCACACTTCCAGGAGTCTTTGGGCGGAATTTCGACCATTCGCGCATACAAGCAAGAGGACAGGTTCACACTGGAAAACGAGTGGCGTATGGATGCAAACATCCGTGCCTACTTCCCTTCTATTAGTGCGAATAGATGGTTAGCTGTCCGCCTAGAATTCATTGGCTCAGTGATCATCTTGACAGCTGCTACACTTTCCATTGTGTCTGTGTCTACTGGCGGCAAACTATCTGCCGGAATGGTCGGTTTGGCGATGTCTTACGCTCTCCAGATCACCCAGTCGTTGAACTGGATCGTACGGCAGACGGTCGAGGTCGAGACTAATATTGTCTCGGTTGAGCGTGTCCTGGAATACGCAAACCTGCCCAGCGAAGCGCCTGAGGTGATTTTCAAGCATCGGCCCGCTATTGGCTGGCCAGCACAAGGTGCGGTGACGTTCAACAACTACAGCACCCGTTACCGTCCCGGACTTGATCTCGTGCTTAAGGATATTACACTCGACATCAAGCCTCACGAGAAGATTGGAGTTGTTGGTCGCACGGGTGCAGGCAAGAGCTCGCTAACGCTTGCACTTTTCCGCATCATCGAACCTGATAGCGGCCACATCAGGTAAGGACTGCTGTCCAAGCTTTTGTGATCCCGCTAATGTTGTTCTAGCATTGATGGATTGAATGTGTCGACGATTGGCCTGTTTGACCTGCGGAGCCGTCTCGCTATCATTCCCCAGGATCCAGCCATGTTTGAGGGAACCGTCCGGGACAATTTGGATCCAAGACATGTGCATGACGACACTGAACTCTGGAGTGTACTTGGTAAGTTAGACTGAGCTACACTACATACGAGGACGATCGCTGACTAGTTCGTGTTAGAACACGCCCGCTTGAAGGATCATGTTGCGCAGATGGAGGGACAGCTGGATGCCCAAGTCCAGGAAGGAGGCAAGTCTTCTTCCTTCTGCCTTGCGTCACTTTGCCAACATTACATGTGGTTGGAGAGCCGAAACTAACTTAGTTGCTGTAGGATCCAACCTTAGTCAAGGCCAGCGCCAGCTAGTGTCACTTGCCCGAGCACTGTTGACACCCAGTAATATTTTGGTGCTTGACGAGGCAACTGTGAGTTTTCCCTATTGGTCTCCTTTTTTTTCAAATCTTTCATTCCAGTTTTGGAAGCTTACGGTTGTCATCAATAGGCGGCGGTGGATGTGGAAACGGATGCATTGCTGCAACGTACACTGCGCAGCAGTATTTTCCAGGACCGAACGATCATCACGATCGCGCACCGGATCAATACGATCATCGATTCCGATCGAATTGTGGTGCTGGACAAGGGTCGGGTAGTCGAATTCGACACGCCTGCCGCGTTGATCAAGCAGGAGGGCCGCTTCTACGATCTGGTCAAGGAGGCTGGTCTGCTTGACAGCAGCGACGGAGTCGCCGCGCTGCAAAAGTCCTAGGCGCTTTTCCTGCTACAGGTCGCATTGGTTGGTAGACAAAATTGATCACGCTCTACCGATTTTCTCGCAATTCCGACATGGCAGCAAATTGAGTCGCCGCTTGGACTTGTGTGTAGCGTAATAGCCGCGACTGACAATGAAACCGAGCTGCGCCTGTACTACTTGGAAAAGACAAGGCCTTTGCTTCTGCCGCATGAAGCTTCATGGTCAGTCTGTGTACATCATTGGAAGCAGACGGCGGGACAAACCGACTGGACCGATTCACTGCCATGATTTTACGATCGTGGATCATGTGGACTGGGGTTGGATGGGACCTGAGGCGATGCGATACATTCCTCCAAGTCCGAAGGATTGCTTGCTGAGCGTCTTTCTCTCTTGTGGCGTTTAGATCGGAATGCAAAAGAAATGGGGAACCGAAACAGCAGCCGCGCAGCAGCATGGGCGGCAAGATCTTTGTGGCTTTGTGGGAGAGGTTTCAAAAAGCGAAGAAAAGTGATCGATTTTGTTTATCAATGCGTTCTTGGGATTGAGCCCCTTTTTCCTGTCAGAATTATATGTGCTATCTCACTGTCTATATTGAATAATTATATACAAAGATTTACTAGTTGAACATGATTGTTAAGACAGTACAGATCCCTCTTTCCTTCAACTTACAGGCAGACTCCAATCTGTAGAACGAGTCATATGCCTACCCCTCCTGATCTCGAGAAACCCGCCCTATCCTGCGATCGTTTCTTTGCTTTTTCCCTGTGTATCCAGCTTTGCGGGAGGATGATTATTGTTTTCCCCTCTAGGAATTCCATCAAAGTTTCCAGCGCAAAGACCGGGAAACCCGCCATCCCCCAGCGAAGCCCATGATAGTAGCGGTGTAGCCACCACCACCACCACCACCTGAGCCCCCCGCCCACCCCCCTCCCTCCAGCAAGCAGTTTGGCAGCTTGCATATGCATGATTGCATTGCCACGAACAACTGTCAATCACGAATCTGGGAAATATGATTCATGGGAGATATGTGAACGAAGGAACTTGGCGGACGTTTTCGACGTTATTGTGTCATCGCGATGGAGGGGGCGATAGTGTCATAGGCTCATAGTTACCTTACTTTATTTTAGGGATTGCACAGTACATACGTTATACCCGGCGGATTGCTTTTTGCAGGGTTATCTGCATCCCTTCTTGCTGCTGTGAAAAAAAAAATCCCTTTTTCTTCCATTCTTGTGGAATTTCAACTAAGTTGGCAAGTTTTATCTAGTAGTTTTGTTCTGCGAGTCATTCATGACCGTTGTATTGTACTAAGGGGAGTGGCGGTATAGGTCCTGCGCAGATTTATGCCATTGTTGTTCACAATAACTCCTTTGGTAAGACAAGGATTTGAACCAGATTGCTGGAATTGTGTAAGTAATACCATCATTCTATAAGTTCGGAAATCTATAGCCATGGTTTTCTTTGCACATAGGATTTGACATTTTGCGATATCGCTATCGATCCTTCGAGCAGTGATGTCGTGTAGGCTGGAGATATTGTCAAATCTATACCTTCTTTTCCTCGTGCGCACAAGACTGCTTCCTCGAACGAGGAATGCTGAAAACATATTCATATCAAAGTGGATATATAGATAGTCATCAACCCGATCATCATTATCAGATTCAGAACGAGCAAAGAACCCCCCCTAATGAATCCAGACCCCGTAGACCTGACCAGGAACCTCGTACGATGAGAGCAAGGACTGCTGCTGCTGCTGCTAACTTTATTCCGGGATGAGGATCTAGATCCCTCCTCCACATTGACTTTTAGAACTCTTATCCCAGAAACCGAACGTTAGGGTAGACACTCGCCATACAACCGGCTCAAACCCTTTGCCTTTGGTCGGCGAGCGGAGAAGCGGTCTGGAAGCTGGTGGTGTAGTCTAGTCTCTGAAGCTCGCTTGATTCTTTGGTAGATGGTATCATTGCTCTTCCTCATGAAGGGAGTGAGAAGGGGACGGTGAGACGGTGAGAGGGGTTGTGTGTCTGGAACTGCTTGTCATATTGATTCTGTATTCGATTCTCGGGGACGTAACTTTGAGACTTGATCTTATAGTCTGGCTCACGATTTTGAATAAGACCTGGATGGGAGGGCTCGTCGTTTAGAATTTCGAGCGGTGAGTCCCATAGTGTTATCATGATGAGTATGTACACTGGCAGTATGTGATGTGGTGGAAATGGGTGGCAATGTGAAATATATTTTGGTTAGCATGTTGGGCAGTGCATATACTCATAATCATATAGAGTGTACAATGCTCAAAAAGTGTACTCACTACATTATTCTACACCTTGTACAGAGTGCCATTCCTATATTGATGTATTCACGATCTCTAAGTGCTGTTCTGGTAACACCTTCCGCACTATGAAAGATTATCTCATCCCAGTTCAAAGACACCCTTCATACTCTACTCAAACAAGTACATTTCCCCGGAAAGATACTGTGTCACCATGTCTTCGTGTTCTTGTCGCGAGTAAATCCTTTCTATGACTGTCGGGTTGGTGTGTAGGCCAGATACTATTTCGAATGAAAACTGGCAAACTCTTCGCATTGGCTATACATCAGTATACACTTCCACCGCGAGTATCAGTATCGGGGCTGTGTTGGCCTTGGCTCCCCCTAATCTTCCCTAACTCAAAAAGCCTGTCGTTACTGTAACTACTATACCTGCTTATTAAAGAAGTAAAAGGAGCAAATGAAATCCATAAAACTACGGAGTATAGCCTACCTAGTGTTATGGCAAAATTCCTCGCCCAAACACGCCCAATATCCAGGGCTTCAACTATAGCACGTACTTTGTTTGGTCACCCGTTATAGCTAACTACCCTGTGTTAACTACTACTAGCGATACCCCCTAGGCAGACAAGGATAATCCCAACGGGCGATAACGCTCGCAGAGATGAGACAAGCGGTGAATGCCTAAGAGTATGCCTAAGGGGGGACAATAATCAACTGCTAGTTAACTAGTTTAATATCTAGGATTACTTGAGTAAGCTAAGTAGCAGACACGGCTGCTACTGCTGCCCTGTGCAATCTGATTCACTGCACCGGAAAATGAACGGCTGACTTATTACTGCCGAGTATTATTATGACAGAAGTACTCCGTATAGCTTAGCCGGAGTATATTAACTTATTGCACTAAGTCCTCTAGCACGCACATCGCTCCGATCCAGCGATACAATCGCCCGGAGGAGTTCGGTGGTCGCATCCTGCAATCACCAAGGACAGCATTGTCCATTACTCATAGTCTATTATAGTCTATTCCGTACAGTTTCGTGTATAGTTAACCAGCTATGGCTGCCCTCGGCACGGGGTGGGACTTCCGAGGGTCAAGAGAGGGGCCGATGTGCTCCCTGCCCGCAAATTGATCTTCAATGTGAATTCAGAGATTTCGCTAGGTAGGGAATTGATCGACCATCGACAAACTGACTACGTACTCACATCCTACTCAGTAACTAACTACGTATTTATGATTGTGCTGTGTAGTGGTGGTAAGTCGACTCTGTCGTCAGCGGCAGTAACCAGCCAGTTTCGGCCGAGGGCAGCGAATCTACCCCGCCAACAGCACAGGAAACAAAAACTTGGAAGAGTGAGTCCCTTTTTGCCCCCCCATTTGACCCTGTTCACTTGCTAACTACTACTGTAGAGGATTACTGCGCGGCGTGTGTCAGGTCTCAGAGGCGAATATTCTGATACACACAACTGCATCATCAAATTCAGTCGGAGGCTGCGCCCCTTCCACGGTCCCAAAGTCTCTTGCCTTCGTGACAAAGTCTATTCCACAGCGGGTATCTCCGCTGAATGCGCGACAACAGCCATGAGCATGAGCATGAGCATGAGCATGAGCAGCCGAAAGGGGCACACGAAGATTGAGAAAAACCTCCGAGTCCAAAAAAGGAGGAAGACAGAAAAAACTTTGACTCCTTGCATTACGCAGAATCACCATCGATCGCCTCGTTCAATAGAGGTGCGGTGATCTGGAGACGGTCATATCTCAGTCGAGTATAGTTCTCGTTCGCGGGGAAAGAGGAAAGCAACTTCCGACGGAGACCCAGCAGACAACCAGACACCAACACACGGGGCGGCGTTGAGGATCGACCCCCTTTCGCTGCTAATATCGTCTTGCCCTTTTGGTTCTTGGTTCTGTCTGATTCTGTCCTGCCCGCCCTCTCTCGACGACGAATTATCCACCGATGACCGATTGATCGATTGCCACCATCGCGGCGGATTAGCCTTCAGATCGGATGGAGGAAGGTGGATTCGCGCCGGTTCAACTCGCGCGGATAGTCAAATCAGGATTCCCGCCCCTAGGCAAGCGAAGACCGATTCGAAAAGTCAGATAGAAGGTATCAACAAGACAGATCTGAGATGCTGTGCAGGGACAAGCTGGGCTTGACCTGGTAATCGGGTCCTTGGGTTGGCCCCTAAGGGCAGGATTCCTCACGGCTTGATCCACTTGGATGACCGTTTCAAGCGGCGTGCATGGGTCGGGTTGGGTCCATCGTGGGACCGGACGAAGAAACAGAAAAGAGGGGGAGAAGGTTGATAGATACTGATCTATCAACTGGATCAACTGTCCGTCATCAGGTGTACACGACACACTTGTTGGTTCTTGGTTTGGTTTGGCGGCGGGGGTGATGATTCGTATTCATTCCCTTTCGAGTTTGGGTTGAGGGTGGTTGGTGCTTCACGCGGAGGACAACTCCGTAATGGAGACCGCCATCGTCTGTTCGCTGTTCTAGTTCTCCGTACTAGGTCTAAATTGACCGACTGATAAGATAGGTGTGGTAGTACTATGGCATCAAGGACAGCTTCATGTAAGAGTGTCTGATTTCCCAACGATAGCGAAGATCGTTCATCCCGACAGCTGATTTGTGTTTAGGGGAGGGGAAAGGTTCCTGATACTAGAGTAGGCAGGGTGCCAATAATAGCCCGTCAGGCGGGGGCGAAAATCCTCAAGGTCCAACGCTCAGGCCGTTAGAGACTTGCGGCGCAAGAGCTTCACCCAAGACCACTCGGAGGCCGATGGCATGCATCGATTGGTGGCGACCTCGAATCGGGGCGAGCTCGACATTCTCGATTTCCCGCGGAGAAAGGGGTCTGCAGGGACCGGCTGGTGACCAGTGGATCGCAGAATACACGCCAGATGGGAGGTCCAGACAATAGAACTGTTCGGGATTGATCGGGGGTATGCGCGCAGCAGAGTCCGCGCAAGACGACCGAAACGATGTTATGATGGATAGCGAGAAGCGGGCCCGAGAGGAATAATGAGTGATAGAAAGAAGAGGGGCGGCGGGTACTCCGTAGTTGGGGATGACAGCTGGCCGCGGTCCATTTGTCCAGCCGCCCTCCCGCTATCTCCCTTTGAGGAAAGCGTCCATTGGGTCGGTCACGGGTCTTAGGGTTTCTCGCTTAGGGCTGATGCATGGGGAAATAACATAATAAGTTAACTAGTACTCCGTATGACAACATGACATATATGACTAGTCAGCATAGCATAGCACAGTCTCAATCATATCGATATTAATAGCATAGCATGAATATTCTCCAACACCTCAAATGCGCTGCCAATTGACCCTCAACAAGAAGACTGAATTCCTATCATACAGTACCTACGAGACTCCGTCCCATTTCTCAGCTGTCATGGATCCTCAAATGCTTTGCCCTATATTGCAGATCCCCCCATTCTTTCTTCGCAATTCCAATTTACCGGGCCGGCCATCTATCCCAATACAGTATCATATCCGTGCCAACATTTAATGGCAGGAAGACAACAGAATCAGGTTAAACACAGACGAACAATATAGCCTAGTAGTCCACAGCAGCAGAATGACAAAAGCACCACGGACGATTGTTTAATTTTACGCCTCCCAAAGTCAATCCTGACTGAGGAGGAAAGCATCCATGGTCTTGGGAAATCCTTCGAACTCCTCCGTTACTACGTGGCTTGTGCACGACCCCTTCGGTCCGTTCCCTTTTCATCTGACAAACCCCGATTCCCAAGAACTTACCGATGGAGGACTCCGTACTTTGTACAGAGTCAACCCCCTGAAGTTGATATACCTGGGACCCCGGTACAGCCACCCCTCACCCCTGCTTTCTGCTGCATAGGATTGTAGGACCCAGAAAACCACAGTGGATCAACAGGGAACCGCGCGCCTATAGTACATTATGAGATGAGCGGGGTGGAGATGGAAAGAGGAGAGGAGCCGAGGAACCTTGAGCTTGATCTGCCTCCGCCCCAGTATCTGGCTCCGTAGCGACGACTAACTCAAAAGCGATTTGAGAATCTGAAACAAGCCTCCAATGTTCGATTTCCACCGTGGTGGGAGCCCTAAGGGGGCCAAATTCAACAGCTGACTGAGCATTGGTTTAGATTGCGGATCTTCCGCTGTCTACGGAGTACGGAGTCTTAACCGCCAAGTCAACCACTTCCAAAAACAAGCGATATTCATAACTTGAAGACAATGGCAAGTATGCAATTGCTTGAGTAACGCCCACAACCAGAATAATCAAGAGAGACACCTCACCCGCCTCTTCATGCGTAGTACTTTGTCTCTCACTGATACATCTTCATTTTGCCTTTTGCTGTCTCTACACTCTCTTCCCTGCCTAGTACTCCTTCGCCCTGCCCGTCTGCCCTGATTCTCATGCTTTTTAATATAAATCCCTGACCCGCGGACCAGGTTTCTAGACCACCACCACCTCACAACTTCCTTCGTCGTCTTCCCCTGGTCGAGTCTAGCGCTGACATGGAACACCCCTGAAGGAAATGAGTTTCCGGGCGGATGAACGCGACAAAGGGCTGGCTGGCTGGCCATTGTCTCTCCGTACTGAATACGGAGTAACATACTACCGGTAAGGATAGTTATTTCTTAGAAGTTATCTATGGGGTAAGGTGACAGATCCCAGGCAACAAAAAAGAAAATTCCCCAGAGGTTCGGCCCGATACCAACGGATTCCCTGGTTACTTTGGCCGCGGTGGTGACGGCCAACTGTAGCTAATAACTAGGTAGTTGTCGTCTATGATCCCTGCGCAGATTAACGGGCACGGATTGCACATCAACGCGCAACAGGACAAATCATTAGGACCAGAAATACCAGCTAGCGTCTGCTATAGATCGATGCATACCTATTCCATCTATGTCTGTCTCTTTTATTCTCGCTTGTCTTTCTCTGGCGCGCGCGTGCACTACAAAGGTCAAGCGTGTACGATGGGGTGGGAACTGTGATCCTACTATTTCAGACAGGAGCCAGTTGCCCCCTCTGTGATCCTCAGTAGAATCCATTCAGTAGTGGTTCGTAGGCGCACGATACCGGAAGCAGAAGGTATGCAGAGGCTCCAGCTGGGCTATACCCATACTCATTCCTAGTCTGTGGACTCATTACCCGTCGGGGAGAACGGATGTCTCTCCAGCCAGTAGACTGACGACCTTACTCCGTTACGGCCTCTCCAAAGTGGGCATTGCACCTCTTGCCTTCGGTCATCGTCAATGTTACTGCTTTTTTTCTCTTTCCCAAACAAGTGCATCGATTTTGAAATTGAGGACTGGATATTACGGATGGAGCCCGGATGCCTCACGAAGGAAGATCGTTGCTCCATGCGAAGTCGTCAGGCGATTCGCGCGGGGGGGGGGATTGACGTCGAGGGTAAATGCGGAAGAGGAAATGGGGATTGTTATTGCTTTAAGTAAAATGAAGTTAGAGATAGATTAGAGCGAAGCTCATTCGAAAAGCCCAGAAACATGGTGCCACCATGTCATAAGACAAAACAAGGTCTTGTTTGATCGTCGTTGGGCCAGAAATCTTGCTTTTAGAGTGTAACACTACCACAGTGCTGCTTGCTGTATAGATGAAGATATTCCCGGTCCCAGCGATGAGGTCAGGGACCTAAGGGAAAAAAAGCAGGGAAGTCGAAGAATGTTCCATGGAATATGGAGGAGCTTCTCTCTGCATCCCTGCTGCTGCTGGTGCTGGAGAAAGGGCAGGGAAAAAGCAAATAGAAATTGAAACGGTGATATCAACGATCAACACACAACAGCACTGCACAAGGTGCATGCACTTACAGGGGTCATCCCTGCAACTCTGGATATGGCGGATTTGGAAGCTGGTGATTGGATTGGATGTGTCCTAAGGTTAGCAAGCATGCACACGCTTTAGGTAGTGGGATGGAGTCAGAGGCGACTTAGTACCCTCATCATCTCACATTTGGTGATGTGAATGGAACCTCATCGAACCGGCGGCCCTCGGCATCCATCATCACCGTGCAAGATGCTTGTGTGGCTTGTTTCCGGAGTACTAGTTACCAGCGTGGACGGACTACCTTAGCCATCCACACGCATGAAATGGGTCCATTGGAGGGAGGGGTTTGCGGCTCCACTCGACTACAAACTAAGTGGAGAGACTGTAAGTACAGCATGATGGCTGCAGATGTGATCCACAACCCGGGAAATCATCTGGCCCATCTCCGCCAGTCGCTGAGCCAGGAACAGGGATCCCCCGGGTAAGATAGGTTCGAGGCTAACGAACGGCTGCAGATGTGGCCAAGCCCACCACAAGCCCAAAAAGCCCACGCGAGCTCCGTCCGTTCTCCCAACCATCGCGAAGAAAACAGACGAGCCAGGCAGAAATAATAACGTCGGCGATAGACGCCCGCCAATGAGGTCCTCGGGGTCAGTCCCCGCTTCCCATCCTGAAACATTCAGAGTGGAAACAAGTGGGAATCATAGCCAGAGCCATGACCGTCACCGAATTCGTCGAGAGCATGGCAGAGGGAACTGATGACTCGTGAAGAATTGAGGAGGGAGCCTACAAGGTGGTGGGTGCGGATGTCCGACACGAGTCGTGCGCGCACACACCCGGGAGTGAACTTGGCAGCAGCAGCAGCCGCAGCTGTAACTGTAAACCTGTTACACACTGGCCAGATTGACTTGCAGCATCCTCAAACACAAAACACAAAACATAAGTCGCGAGGGACTCTAACAAGGGGGTGGATAGAACCCAATCGGGCGATTTCCCCCCAATCAAGCCCAGCGATCTGATAGTCTGCTTAGGAGATCGTTCGAAAGCATGTTTAGTCTCAGCTGTCATCGTGACCAGGCACATCCACAGAAAACTCCAATCAAAATTTGACAGACTATTCATTCGCCTGCATGACTGGTCGAAAACATGCAGCCAGTGCCAGATCCTCGGTCGCGCGACGATTACCAAAAGAGAGTTGATTGATTTTGTCATTGATTCCCTGTAACTACATGGAGGGGGCAAAGGAGATGATTCCAGTTCTTCTGCACCTGGTCTTTTCTGGTAGGACGGAGGACGCCAGCCACCCGGGCGGGGAAAACCGACTGCTCCAATATGGATGGATAGATGGATTCTGTTTTTCTGATATACATAGAGAAAAGAGTCTAGTCCCAGCGACTATGGGCGCGGTTCCATGGTTCCAGAGGGTCTTCCGGCATATACCCGTAACCTTGATGAGTTGTACAACCCCAGATCTAAACCCGCTTCGGCAAGTCGGTGCGTCTGGGAGGAGATCGCGCTCTCTTCTCGGCGGATTCAGTTGACGCCTCCATCAACTCTGCTTGTAGCCACAGACATGCTCAAGCGTAAACAGAACCCATGCGGATTTGGGAGTGAGACTCAACTCTATGCTAAAGCGATTGTAAGGGCGGAACCATGGTCATGGTCCAGCGAAAACCGCCAATCCCATGGCTGCAGTACATGAGTACGGAGTAGGATCTCAGTCTCGGTAGCTCGGTCTCGCTACCCCACAGCTGGTCAGAGCGACTTCGTTCGGCCGAATCTTGATCCTTCCCAGCAGTCCTTCTGCTCCCCTCCCCCTGCGTTGCCATCTCATTCGTGAGTTTCACCGCGTCGGAGATTTGATTATCTAATCCCTATGCCTTCTGACAGCGGCTCAAGTGCCGCAGCCGTTTTGATATAGATATTGCTTACGGACAGCAGTTGTGTTGTACAACATATGCGCTACGCCTTGTATATCCACGTAAATTCTCACCTTACTGAGTCCCATTTGATGCTGACGTTCAATCATCTGGTCCAGCATCTCTTCCTCTTGCACCCCCCACGGCCTGCATACAAATCCTGCAGAGGCTCGGCCCGGTCGGGAGATAGCCCTCTCGACCTTCGGCCGATCTATATGAGGTATCTCAGACAATGACATAGTTGTGTCTCTACGGGTAGGACAAAAAGGAGAAAAAAGCTGGCAGAGCAACACCGCTCGCAGACATCAGTGACGTCGTCGGAGAGGAAGCAGGTTGGCATAGGGGCAAGGCAAGAGACTTGCTTTCTTGACTTGGGACAAGCAACCCTTCCCTCACCCTATTCTCTCTCACACGCTTCTCCCGCGTCCGCCTCATTTCCAACTTCTCTGGTTGCCGAAACCCTGTTTTCCCCTTCAAAGTCAAATTGCTCTTGGATTCTGGATGAAACGTCCCAGACGATGTCGCTTGTGACTCAGGTGAAAGAGGGACTACACGGCAGCGAGCGCGCGTGACGTAGGCTGAAGAAAGCTTCCTTCATTAAATCTGGGACGGGAAATTGGTGTTGTTCGAGAATGTAAATGGCCGTCTGTACCGAAGTACCATCCATCAGACTGGTACTCCGCTTCCAGAATAGTATAGTCCTCACAAAGCGGGAAACTCAATATGAAGGAGGCACCCATGCACAATGATAGACTGTTAGGCGAGTGGACGACGTCATATACATTGGTTTCGAATCTTCACTGGGCTTTTCACAGTTGTGTACAGAGCGGGAAGATAATTAACGGTGGTTGTTGATGGCATAGATGCAGATCAGCGCAAACATCTAGACTATTGGGTCCAGATGGTCCGGAAGCCAGGGATCCCACTCCGTAGTCCAGGGATAGACGGTACCAATGTCGATTGTGGACAAGAACGGTTAACGCATGGAAAAAGGGGGAGGGGAAGGGAGACGAAGAAGAAGATGGGGAAAAGTAATGCGTAGCCTTGAGGTTAATCGGTATCAAATGAAGAGTTGAGGATAGCGGGCTGATACTTAGTAGTAGCTCCGTGCTTTGATGGAGGAGAGAGGTCTGAGATGCCAAGATGGAGGTTGAGTGGCCTCGTACTTTTGTCACGCATGGGTCGCTTAGGCAAGCAAGTGTTATATATATAAACACGAACCCTTCTCAATCCCGGGAACTTAGATCGGTTCTCGGCAAGCCACCGAAAGATCGCACACGATGCGCCAATGATCGAGCACGATCTTCTGAGCATGCTTCAGCTTCGGGGTGGGGGGCCTGGGCTTCTGCTACTGCAGGTGTGGGAGAGGGGGGTCTGGACTGTCCTTGGGCCGAGCCTCTGACACACTGACACTTAATAACCACCAACTATGATACCTCTCAGTTGTTTTAGTTAGTTCCATTAGCATCTTACAGGGAAGCTCTGACGGGCGATCCATTGTCTTACTGGAGTTCCATCTGCTTGGTAGGTTGGTTGCTTTCCTGATGACAAGCGTTGGGACAGTCGGAAGCCTCTCCCCGAGCCGCTCTCTTTCCCCACCTTAATCTATGTGCACTGAGTGGCTGGTGCGGCATGAGAAATAATGGGAAAGGGTGCTTTTGACAGCCCTGACAATTAAATCCTGTACGTACAATCTGTTTCGTTCCCTTTCGGCCCGTTCCTGACACCCACCCGTGACCCCTCTCTTCTACTACCGAGTACACCATATCTCCATCAAGGAAGAAAGATCGAGACGGACGGGAGGACGGTAGGCTCGGTGCGTGCTGAGTGGGATCGGATATGAGAGGCCCAAGTTGGTCGTCACCATCAATCTAATCACCTCCAATACCAACTAAATGGTTGAAGTACCAAAGTACGATACCAAGCCTAGCCTGACGCCCCGGGCGGGCAGTAGCTCGACCCAGAAATTCAACTGATCGATGTTAGTCCATCACACCAAGTGGGTTTCGTCAGACAACATTGTTCTTTAGGCTTCTTCGTGGTAGCTGTAACATTTGTCACGAAAGTATGTACTTCGTTGCTGGTCTGGTTCCTGGAGCTTTTGTTTGCCGCGCTGGAGGTTTCCGCCTTCTG
The DNA here is from genome assembly GCF_003184585.1 of Aspergillus saccharolyticus JOP 1030-1. NCBI lineage: Eukaryota > Fungi > Ascomycota > Eurotiomycetes > Eurotiales > Aspergillaceae > Aspergillus > Aspergillus saccharolyticus. Next base: position 54,107 of record NW_020290653.1, on the reverse strand, counting down.
ATTAAATATGACGTAGGGAGACTTTACCCGCCTTGAAATTAAGCATCCCTTCCAAGTATTGTCCACAGGCTGCAGACGGGGACAGTGTTGTCATCGCACTTACCATCAATACAACCTCAGTACATCTGTCACGCATGGTGTACAAATTAGCCGTCCAAGGGCCCTTAATTATGCTCGAAAGCGAGGAGTGCTCGGTTTGTCTTGACCAAAGCAATGCAGTGATTCCTTTCTACCCAATACCAAAACGTTTGAAATATGCACTCGTGGTAGACCTTTGATGAGGGTGAAAATTTACTAGGACGATCTTAAGCACGCAGTCGGCCGGTCGACTGGGGTCTTTTTGCCTTCAAAAATTCGGCAAAGTTCTTAACTAAGTTGATGAACCTTGATGAACCTTGAGACATTCTCGTGTCAGTCACTCTTACTCCGCACAGAATACACAGAATATTTCCCTTCTTTTGGTGAAGTGGGATTCAAAAAGTACCGTCAGACCCTAAGCACATAGTGTGTCCAAAGATTGAGGAGTTCATGGTTCCTAGTGGTGGTGAGGGAACGGGCTAAGGAGAATCCGAAGTCTGACAGGTGGGCTGTAATCCAATCGCTGGGCCTCAATTGCAAGTTTAATCTCCCATCCATGGCACCGGTCCGGCAAGCGTCTTTTTACACCCCCTTTTTTCTTACCCGGACCCCGGTTCACCCACACCCCCTGGGCTTTTCCTCCCTGCTAACCACCCTCAGGCCCTCAGCTCTCCCCTCGTCTTTCCTTTTCGGGTAGTCGTTTAGCGAGTTAGTTGATTTCACATTCCGTTTGTCATTGAAGACCTTCATGAACCGTCTGAGCAGTGGACAGTTCTACTCAATATTAGGATATTGAGTTGGACTTGAAAACAATTAGAATTGTATGGGTATACCTCCCTGAGACGACTTTCATATTCCAGCTGATCATCTACGCATTTGTATTTCGTAGTTCTCGCCAAAGCTCCAAATTCTATATATCGCAGCGAGGATATGTTTCGGTCATACCTGACACTAGCTGACTCGAGTCAGGGTGCTGCGAGACATGACCAAAGCACCTAGAACAAGCGGTCATGCTAGCATGGAATCAATGAACGAATGGCAAAAGGAGCAGATACCGCCATGTTCCGCGGAATCTCGTTTCTTCATCCATGATACCACTGCCAATACAACCATCAGGCATCAACCAACCAACTTATCGCTTGTTTACTGACAGAAAGAGGAAGGAGGGGAAGAAAAGGAGCTGAAGTCTCAACATCGAATAACCCCAAGATCGAGATTAAGAGTAGGTAAGAGTTGGGTAGCACATGGTTTGATCGATTTAATTTGGTTTGATTCAAGCGGAGCTCATGCACCTCAAGGCATACTTTGTCTGTGGCCATCCCACCCACCGCCTTGTTTGATATATCGTGGCGGTGAGGTTATTTGCTTCCCGCCTGCAAACTGTACTACGGTCCCCGTCACAATATTACATGGACAGACATCAGACATTGCTTGATGCAGGTGCTTTCTTCCCACGGGCTCGTGTAGCTGCCAGTTTATTTCGTTTTTCTCTATCCCCGGCCCACCTGGCACCCGCTGTTGCCACGTTGTGGGTGGACATACGTTTCTCTTAATTTTCTGCTTATCACGATCATACAATGCTGGTTCCTCGTTCTCAGAACGTGCGTGGATAATTCCATTCTAAGGTGCTCTCGTAGAATCCGTCAATGTGACGGAAATATACGATATGCTAAGGAGGGTGTGAGAACGGGCAGAGATCCTGAAGGTCTAGACTCGGGTATATCGGCTGGGTTGAATGAAAGGAGGGTGTGCGGGAAAGACCGTGGTGGTCATATGCGCAACTACCATCCATTCCCCCTCTCCTCTTCGCTTCTTTCTCCTTGGCGGTCACTTCCTGAGAGCACAGATGAGCAGGGATCAACAAACAACCGTGCATTTCCAGTTGGTTGATAGTGAGTTAATGATGGAAGGATGATGTGGTTCGGAACATGGAAAGATAGGCGGTCTGAAAGTTCGTCATTAGGTTAATTAGCTGAAGCATGAGGTATACGGTGTTGCTGCCTTGGATGGGGGCAGAAATTAGGCTTCAACTACTCCATACTCCGTGAAATATTTTTTGGTTTCAGGGGGAAGCTAGAGTAGATCATTATGCCATACGAAGGGTCTTGAGAGCCATGGCGTTCAGTTGACAGCGGACTGGTGGCCTGTCATCAGTGCCTTGAGACCTTGACTCGGGATCACGGATCACTGCGTGGCCCTGACGAAAATCATTCTCCATGATGACAGTGGGCGTTTCGCTAAGCGGTCTTTCTTTTTCATTTGTGGCTCGAGAGGCACTGTGTAGAGACTATGGACGGCCTGATTGTTTGCCAATGAGCCACTTTGAAAAATTGAGAAAACCCCGATCAAATCAAATAAAGATAAGATATGGTTTCTGCATTTGTTTTGTGCCTGACATGTTTGCAGGCTCGAGGCTTGCTACCGCCGGAACTATGCCAAGCGCTTGATCGGATTAGGCTGGTGGTTACGCAGACCGCACTACCAGCACTTAGCAGACCACTATTGTTAGACAGGACAAACAAGCATTGTTTCTGCCATGACCATTGGTCGGCTCAAACTCCCCCGAAAATACTTCCAGTAAAGTTAGGGTTGGCCGGACTTTGACCACCAATGACTCATTGAATTACTGTAGGTGAACACAGGCTGAACTCACAGCCTGGAGTGTCTCGTCTCTCAAGAATTTTCCCCCACCAAAAGTACCAAGGGCGAGCCTCTCTTCCTTCCCCTCTCCGCCCCCTTTCCTCCACCTGACGGCTCATTTGAATTTGAGGCTGGAGTATATTGTGCCTTGGCCTCGTACTAAGAGGTTCACTGGGTTCCAGATCGGAGTCGCAGCCACCACGCTGGGACTTCTTATCGGGTCCGTTTCACATGGCTCAGACAATCCAGAGTTCAGCTATAAGTTGATCGATGGTCGAATCATGTTAGAGTATCGCCAGTGACGCCTGTGGGTTTGCTCCATGTCGTTTTGGATACGCTCCCCGAGACACTCATTGCCGAGCTCGTCGGCCTTCATTTCATGACTCGAATTGATTGCTTTTCTTTGTCTCGGGGTCCTGTTAGCTTTACTAACTAGCTAGTTGCTGATTCAGCTCAAAGAAACTCCATACCGGTAGATCCCGACTAGGGACACTAGTAGAATGAGGACTCAAAGCTATGGGGTGAGTCTGTATTTCTGGCTGGCTGCTGTCTTAGTTGCTCGGCCCTTGCTCGCGCATCCATTGGTGAGAGAGCAAGCAGGCAGGCAGTGCTGTTGTGCCTTGAACAAAGACTCTCCGGACTTTCGCCGCATTGACACACGAGCAATTGAAATTAGTTGTCGTGATTAGATTACTTCTTTGTCGCTGCAATAAAGTAGGACTTTGGATAATGAAAGCATAATTCATATCGCGGTGTGGTGTTACGGTGACCTCCAATGGCCTTTCTATCCCGGTGGCAGGGCAGGTACCGTTTTCTGTCAGCCTCTCGGTCGAGTAAAGTTACTCTGTAACTCTATGCCATCATCCCGGCCTACGACTTAACCTCTCTGGGTAGATGCGCCGGACATGACTGTCCTCACTCCTGAGGTCTGATAATCTGAACCTATGGTTGGCAGATCCCCCCTCTCCCCCCCCCCACCCTTATGATTGGCACACTAGCGCTTCGGGGCAATACTCTTTAGATCCGCGCTCGATCGGGGGACCGAGATCACCTCTCCAGACTCAATCGTCATGGTGTCTTCGTCTATCGCAAACCCTTCTCGAAGTTTTTTTTCTTTTTCTTTTTCGGTTTCTTACAATTACTACTACGGGGTAGTATGCCCCCTCTCTGTCACCTCAGGTCATGAACATTACGTGCAGTCCTACGATTGTCTTCAGTAGTACTTTGCTTTGATGAACCCTAAGCTACTTCTCTGCCGCTTTGTCCCGCGGTCCACGCTCAGGGTACTGTACATCGCGACGTCGATTGCCCTTCTAGCGTCATACTACTGTCGACTACTCCAGATGCTGGTCGATAAATGACCAGGAGAGATTCAGACCGAAGCCAATTCCTTTCCGTTCAACTCGCTTAGTTCAGGTTCCTGCAGTTTGCGTCTGAGAATGCGGGAAATGGCATCCGAGTGTTCCATATTACTTAGGTATCAGACACGTTTCTATTTTGTTGTGGTTGGACGATGAAGTAGGCAAGGTCGCAATGTTTCTACACTGCATAGTAGGATGTTGAGCAGAAAATGGTTGAAGAACCCACCCCGCGCCGTGGGTCTGAAGAACACTAAACACAGTCCTCATACTGGATCACGACAACCAGAGGATAAGTAGATGTATACGAATCCATGCCCATCCCACTGTCTCCCCTCTCCATCCATACTCCATGGTAACTAACCCGCCCAGAAGCCGCGGAGTACAACCCTCCACAAAATCCGTATTAGAGGAGAGGGGGCAAAGGAGAACCGCGCGCACACCCCATAAACAAAAAGTACGATGTTTCGTTCGACTACTACGTACACCGTAGAAGTCGAATCCCATCCTCCCCCTTCCCATTAAAGGTAGAATAGGCCATTAGAGGTTCTAGGTCTAAGCCAATGGGTTGACTGGCTGACTTATGCTTGATGCGTGGATGTAGTTTGTAGTCCTCCGTAACGTATTCCGTATGCAGTAGTCATTCACCTGGTGGTCTTCATATTGGAGTGGGACATTTTTTGTTTTTTTTTTTGACGATATGCGATGCGGTCTGTGCGTATGTAATTCGAGAGAGGGAGAGGGGAAGAACTCGAGGGCTGGCCGCCGCCCGCCCGCTTGTCGGCCGGTGGTGGCCGGCCGTTCCTTGGAAATTATACACCATACTCCATACTCCGTATTTTTTTTTTTGTTTTTTTTTTTTCTGGAGGTTTGTGGTTATTTTGCTGTTTGGGGGATCTGTCTTTCGGGTTGTACAAGCTGCAAGCCATCCGAGAGGCTAATTAGGGGGCGAAACTTGGGTTTTTTGTGCTGTCTGGAGTACTGTGCGTAAACTGTGCGTAGTATGTACATATTCATCTGGTTTTCTCGCGTGGTTACCTACTTGCCTGCAGTGGCTACCTATCAGCTGTGGTGGATCCCTGACGAAGGGTCTCCAGAGGCTGTAACTTATGCCTTTTGCTCGGGGTCCCCGATAAAGCGATCCTGTACCTACACAGTACAGTGGTGAGGTATTGTGCGTACATCTTTATAGATCTGGCTTGTGTGTGTGGATAAGGAGGGCGGGGTTGATGGGGTCAGCAGCGGAGGGGGACCGCGATCAATTTGCATTTTGCGCCGCATCTATCTATTTATCTATCATCTACAGTATCCATCATGAGGGTACCCTAATCTACTCGGCAGATGTGGGTGGTGCCGGTGGAAGGATAATCTAGGTTTGCATAAAACAACTAAACTACAAACTACTGGCTCGCCTCTTCTCCGACTCCGTTCCGTCACTCGTACGGAGTACAACCGGTAGATACTACGGCGTACTCAAGGTTGCTGTCAGATAAAAACAGGATTTCTAACGGGGAGGGGGAGCTGTCGACGAAACGTCAAGAGGGTGACGGAGAGGGAGGAAGTGAGTAGTAAGCAGGTCTGGGGTTCAGCCCAATAGAACCCAGAACGGTGGTGGTGGTGGCTTGACAATTTGCTCACTGGTGAAAGAGGATGGAGAAACAGAAAAAAAGCAAAACGAAAAAGCAAAACGAAAAAGCAAAACAAAAAAAAAAAACAAAACAAAAAAACAGTGAGCGGGAAAGAGGAAAAGAACACAAACCGGTTCCATGTTGGTGGGCGACAGCGATCTGCATTAGCCAATGACGAAGGCGGGTTTGTCGTTGTTGTGCTGCAGTGGGCGATTGTACACTGTAGGTAAGTTAGACATTGAGAAGAGGAATTTAAAATCAAGACCAAAAATAAAATAGAAATGAAAGTCCCAGCGGGCGCATGAAGCCGCTGTCCCGGAAAGCCCATCCCTGTCAAAACGCTAGATAAGTGGCGGTTAGACTCGATTTCGGTATATCTTCTCATTGCTCAGGATGTTGGACTATGTTCACTATGTCTAATTAACTAACTATATGTCAAATCAGCTTAGTGCGCCTCCCCCATAAGTTGACTAGAATCGTCCCTATCGCTCTTCCTACACGTAGTTAGTGCTTTTGTCCTGTCTGTGCTAGACTGACGGGGACGGCCGGACCGGACTGAAGGCCTGAGATTTGACCCATACGCCCGGGGCTATCTGAATATTGCACCTATGTACGGAGTACGATGCGGATCCATAGTGTTTTGCTCTCCCTCTCTTCAATCCGATCTCTGTTTCGCGTCCCTCTATTACTCCAGAGGTTTTCTGCAGAATAGAGGACTCAAGTGCATACATTTGCCCATCGGCTGTCATCACCGCAACCGTCTCTCCCCAGGAATTCGGATGGCCGAGTCTAGGCAACTATCGATGCGCCACCGTTCGGGTCTTTTTGACAGTGGAAGTGAGCCCTGGGGAAAAAGGCAGAGGAGGGGCGCCAGCTGCTGCCATAGCCACTTAGCTGGACGATCTACAAATAGTACCTAGTCTTACTTTAGTGCCTTAGCATCGAGATATATGTCCATCAAAATAATCTTAAACCAAAATTCGAATGACAAAAAAGATTTAAACAAAATAATCACCCCCGCTTAAGAAAATCATTTTTACAAAATATTCGTCCCGGAAAAATCATGATTTCCCAAAGGATTTTTGACCGTCTATTGCATGGTTTACCGTAAACATGCAGGCGCAGTATTTACCAATGCTTTTGCGTCGTCTGGCTGTTTCGGCTCTGATACAGTCAGGGATCACCCATGCTGTTGGAACCACAAGTTCCAGTTCCCCCAGTTCCATGCCAAATCGGGATGAATTTCGAGTTGACAGACAGAAAAGATGTGGAGGGGAGAGCAATCATGCCGAGATGGAGTGTGTGGGTTCTGGGTTCTTTTGTCCACAGATGCACATCTCGATCCTTTTCTTACTTCTATCTCGCAGATTGTTCAAAAGGTCCAGCTCCTGTTCTTTCTCTTTCTCTCACTCGTCGTCTTTATAAAGACCTAAAGCACTCCTCAGAGCTCGATACTTTCTGTTCATCTTTTTCTTCACTCATCCCTATCAGAGAAGATTGGCTTATACCTCCGTCTTATATATACACACCACTACCAACTTATCACTCTTCATCATTACACTCCTCTATCTATCCCACCACCTCTTGAGAACACTCACTACCCCGTTCTGTACGACATCAAGTATTGTTTGTGTTACCGGACTTCTTCGACCTTGTTCTCGCCCGACGGAAGTGGTCTACACTTTGCCAAACCATCTCCGACTGTGTGTACGAGGATCGGCTACCAGCAGCTGCCTCTTCACTACACCCCAATTCGCGTCCTGGGTGAGTTGCCGATTCCCGGTCTGGTCCTACTATGTCTTGCAGTTTGCCTGGGATGGAGAGCATGGATCATCCTTCCGCATGACCACAATTCGGGGATGAGCCTATGCGATGTCTTTGCTTTGCACCAAGCACTGGTTCAGCCGTCATTTCAGTCGAATCGGATGCTAACCTCTGACTGTCCTTGATGCGCCACAGTTGCCACATTAGGAGTATTGCAGGGTACACCGTCTTTGATTTGGTGACTCGAAGGCTTTGGAGTTGCGCCATATATATCTAGCACTCTCCATCCGTGACAATCACCAAGTCTCGACACACACTTATGCTTTAGGCCTTCCAAAGCATCAAGCGTTCGCTCTGACAATCTTCCTTGACCTCTGCGATCTTAGGTCTTCCGATACGATTATAAATTCAAAGCACATCTCGATTGTCCCACCGTCCGTTCTTGATTATACATCCGCCATGGTTTACACACCTGCCACTCCGTCGGGGTCTGGACCTACCAAGAGGTCTGCCTCGAGCCTTCACGATGGTGCCCTTGGTTGGGAAACTGCTCCGGTGAGGAATTTTGCCATGTTTTGGTCTAGCTTTCGCTAACAGGCGCGCTTCAGATCATGAACGCTCCTCTACAAGCAACCGTCAACATGCCATTCAACCACTACTCTCTTATTTATCTAGATCACATGGGCCGGCTGCAGGTGCAAGAGTCGCCTTCGATCAGTGAACAGAACATGACAATCTTCACACATGACGTACGGGAGAAGTTCTTGGAAATCCTAGGTTCGCAAATCGGCTACAGACAGCCTTTGATTCGCAGTATGTGCTTGCAAATGAGGCATAGCAACAGTAGCTCCGGCTAACGCAATCCAGGAACCTCTAATGTCAGCCCCGCTGCTTTGAGCCATGACCGCATGAGTGAGAAATATCGGCGCTCAGGCAAGCGGCGCAAGACCCAGTCTGTCGCTTCCTCGACTCTGCGATACTCCAATCCCTACACCAACACCGTGCAAGAAATGCCCCCGGTTGCCACGGTGAACAGAGTCGCCATCCAGATTGGCGACTCGGCCAAGCTACTCCAGTACTATCGCATTGCACTGGACCATGTCCAACAGCAGAATTGTCGCCACGTCGCCAAAGCGTTCATCAAATATATCGAGCCGCGCAAGCAAGTGCGACACCCGTACAACGGAGGCCGTCCCAGGCCTGGAGCGCCACCGGGAACCAGAGGAGACCCAGAGCTGACAAAGCCTGCCTGGTGGCCAGCTAATGTGACTCACAAGGAGCCTGACCATCTCAAGAAAAAAGGTAAATCCATTCGCTCTGACTTCTGCCGAGCATTGGCGCTGATTCTTTTGCACAACAGAGCGACTTGAACTTCTACTCCACATTATCCGAAATCTCGGCCAGCACGGCATCACCCCAGAGGACCTGCAAGACGTGGCTCATGATTGCAGAAGACAGATTCCCCAGGAGAGAATGCTCATTCTCGACGAGATATTCAGAGTGCGCAAGATGGAGGTTCGATATGAGATGGGCGAAGTCGGTAAGCATCACCCTTGTGGGTTTCATTGTTTATCCTAGCCTTGGCTAACCAAGACCTGTCAGACGCGACCACAATTGTCTATGTCCAAGAAAGACATGACAAGGGGGAGAAAGATGAGGACAACGAGGAAGAAGGCGAGCCCGTTCCCGAGCCTGTGCAGAAGATCGAGCCAGAAGAGGCAGAGTGCAATGAGGCGATTCATTCGACCGCAACCTCGATGGAAGCCTTGTCTGCACCATTCACAGCGATAGATCCAGCCAGCGTGTCCTCCCACCGTGCCATTTCATTGGGAGCCGACCGGGATCAACTCTTCCCTCTCCCAGAGTCGCTCAGCTACGGTGAGCCAAGCCAACTACAGAAAGGATCCTTTTACTCAACCTCTGTCGACTACAATGACGAGTACACGTCTCCCACGGTCATCAACACCCCCGCGGGCAGTGAGATGCCTAGCCCGATCGAGCAGACCTCCTCGTTCGAATGTTTGACTCCCGCTCCTATCACTGCGCCCGCTGGCTCGGAACACCATCGTCCTACGACAATGTCCATGCAGCAAGCTGTCGGAGCATATGATAGCTGGGCAACACCAACTTACCGACCACAGCCTATGTACAGCTCCTTTGACTACAGCACTGTGGCAACCACCCAAGCAATGGCTCAGCCGACCATACACTACCAGATGCCGATGAATGAGATGCACGGCCTTCCTGAGCTCGCAAACCCTGCCAAAATGTCCTTTCGGACGGGTTCTCTAAGCCATCCCAGCCTTCACCAGTCTGCCGAGCAGCTGTGATTATAGACCGCACACGAAATGACCCCGTAACGAATATATATGATCGACTCCTTATTTTGATTTTTCGCCTCTGTTTTCATCTTCGGGGGTTTTTGGTTCCGGCTTAGGCCATTGTTCGTTTTATTTCCCTATGCCTGTGTTTTTTTGCTTGTCGACACATCTTCCTCTGGTTCAGACAGTTGATGTGGGAGATAAACGTGCACGGCATACTTTTCTCACCGAGCGCTGTGTAATTGAATTAGATGGTTGGGTGGTGAGGTTGTTGTCTTTGCGACTTTATGGTTTGCTTTGCTGGGTGGGACTGATATGATAGATTCTGGGCAAGCACGGGCGCTCCGAATTCGTTGTACTCTCTGGGTCTCTTGTGACAGAGAGCTGGTGGGTTTGTTGCTTTCTCCTCTTTTGATTGTCATTTGCTTGTGTTTTGACCTTGGGGTGGATGGAGCTTGAATGTAGCGTTTTAGCGTCTCTTGTACTTAGTGGCGCCTAGAAAGAATTGCATGAGTTGTATACTGTTGTCATAAAGCGAGTTCTTGAAATGTATAGAAGCTCCTAGCCTAGTTTCGCGCTGCATTGGTGGCGGAAACTACTCAACACTGCAGATTCCTAAGAAAGTTCCAACTACCTCTGAAGGGTGAGCAATATTGGGAAGTGCTGGCATAATTACACGAATCATACTCTAGTCAGACTGACTGACCACAGAGATAATCCATTCAAGTGCTCCCTGCTCTGCAGAGATTTCCGTTTCAGGTGTCAAATTACTGTAGAATGTAGTCTGCTAGATTGTATGATAAGATCAAGCATGTTGATATGATGCATAATGAGATGATGCATAATAAACCTTACTAAGCACAGAGCTGCATTACACGCGCGGTAGTGGCGCCTGCGCCTAAGCTGAGCTTGGCGCGCATTGACGCAGTCCCGCATGCCGCCGCTTGGAGCTCCCCGATGTGATTGACTCGGGATGGTTGGCCATCTCCTCTTTCCATCTCTCCCAAGTTCAACAAGCAACCGATCTCCTTCGAGCCCTGCAGCATCTCCCATCTGCCATCGATACTCCCGCATTCCACTTGCTTGCCGTCAGTTTGAAGTGCTTGCGACTGCATAAAACCACCGTTTATCTCCAGTTCGCAGCGCACGTCCTGTCCGAAGTTGCGGGAACACAGTCTCATTTCCGCGTCACTTGCATTCGCTCACAGCGTATCGTCTTAATATACCTATTGATTTCTTCCCGACTTCGCATTGCCTTGCAAGCAAACACTCGTCCATCCCTGAAGCTTAAGCTCCAAAGGTACCGCGCCAATCGCTCGTTCCGCATGCTTGAAACTTCCTCCGTTCGCGATTGTCCTTTCGTCGTTCAACTGCTCTTCTCTATCTCCATCGCCCCTCAGTCGCCTTGTCATATCACACCTTCTCGTTATGTATAAACTACAGCTGACTCTGCTGCCACACCCGTTCCCGCGGTTGCATCGATCATACAGCGCTTCTAGAGTTCTCGATCCCACTCGTTCCCCGCCCGGTGCCTGACCACGCAAGTCATAACCCGAGAAACGCGCCCGGACATAGACCACAAATCTGGACAGAAGAACTGAGACGCTCCAGCTCATCGCACGAAAATTCGAACCCCCGTCCACGGTTCCGCTTCTCGCGGCAGAATGGCCGGCCCAGCGAATCCTTTCTCGGGCCTCGGCCAGAGAGATGGGTCGGCTGACTCCGCTAGTCGTGGACGTGGTGGACTATCTTCACGCTCAACGCCTTATCAGCCTAAGGCTAACTCTGTAGCACGCGACCCCAGGCTTCGTGGGCGCGGACGGGGCGCTTCGGCGGTAAGAGGCACACGTGGTCTCGGGAGGGGAGCCAGCACGGGGAGTAATGTCTGGAGGAAACAACCCGAGCAACAGGCAGATTCTGCCGGCGTCGCCTCGTCGCCTTTCGGGCAGTTGAAGCAACCTGCTCCTTCCTCGGCTTCCCCTTCTGCGCAACCGTCCCCGAGCCCTTCTCCTTTCGCGGGTTTCGGGAAAGCCTCGCCTGCGTCGTTCGGGGCACCCTCCAATTTCTCGGGAGCTCCATTTGGTGGTACTGCGGCGTCACACGGGCAAGTATTCGCGCAGCCCACGAACGGAGGACCCGGTGCAAACGTTCCCGTGGAAGACGCTGCGCTCTTGGGTAGCTATACTGATCGCTACGAAAAGGTAGGGTTCAGCGCCCAAACACACAAATGGGTGAGATGTTTAGGTTGGTGCTTACTTAAAAATAGCTCAAGCTCGATAGGACGAAGCAAAGAGAGAAGGCTATTAAGGAAGGTCAGATGGCAGATCCGAACCAGCCAACGTCGTTGCAGCAAGCCATCACGCCCGTGGGCACCTGCACAAGCATGTGTCCGGAATTCGAGCGAGTCGAGCGCATTGTTCAGAAGATGGTCGACAAGAGCGAAAAGGTGATAGCATTGGTTCATAATTCCCACATTCCAAAGCTTATACTAAACTCTACGATCAGTATCTGCATCCTGCTACGAACACTTTGCAAAACATGGAGTTGAAGATGCTCAAACGATTTCGACGATCGGCCGCTGGATATGATGCGCAACTTCCGTCTGATATCAGAACACCGCACACGCTCCTTCAAACCATGAACTATTTAATTCGGCATGTCCTTGACGGCCCCGAGCCACTAGGCTTGATTCACAAGTTCGTCTGGGATCGAACCCGTTCTATTCGGAATGACTTTTCGGTGCAACAGCTCACCCAAGAAGCCGATGTCAAGATCGCAGTGGCTTGCCTTGAGCGAATCGCTCGATTCCATATTGTGTCTCTGCACCTGCTGTCTAGCCCCGCCAACGAGGAACCATTTGACCGACATCAGGAACGCGAACAATTAAACAACACAATGCTCTCGCTAATGTATTACTATGACGATAACAGAGGACGTATCCCTTTTCCCAACGAAGACGAGTTTCGAGCTTATTACATCCTTTTCTCGATACATGATCAACGCCCTGATTTGGAGTCCCGCGTTCAGAAATGGCCAGTCGAGCTGAGAAGCTCACCTCGCGTCCAGATGGCATTGGAGCTTTTCGCTGCAGCCAGCAATACTTGGGAGTACCAGGGTACACTTGATGCCAAGCGTCCGAACGCTATCGCTCAAGGCTTCTACATGCGGTTCTTCAACCTGATAGACTCGCCGGGGGTCTCCTATTTAATGGCATGCGTTGCTGAGATCTATTTCAATCATATGCGCCAAACCGCCATCCGCTCGATCTGGAAGGCTTACTGCCGCTACCCAGCCTCCCAGCAACACAAGAACGAAGAATGGACAGTCGATGAGCTTACTACAGTTCTTCGCTTCGATGACCATGACCAGACGATCAAGTTCTGCGAAGAGCAGGACCTTCAATTTGCCGAAAATGCAAATGGTGATCTCTATCTCAACTGGGGCACCCGTCCCGTGGACTCAGTGGGTACGTGTGACGACCGACGATCACCATGCCTTGTATTTTAGACCGTCAGGCTCGATTCGCATCGGAAAGAGCCTGGATTTCGATGTTATGACCTTTGGATTCTACCTCATGCAAGTTTGTCGACTAATTCAGTTCACTTTAACAGCCTTCCAACCATCGTCAGACCATGCATTCTCGGAGACATACGTTGAATCAAAGCGCGCAGGTAGAACTCTGCCGGCAATCATCCTTGGACTCAACATCAAAGAAGCAGCAAATTTGGCAATGATCGACAGTTCTCTTCTACCAGAACGTGTTTCCGCTCTGCCCGCTCCCCGTGCACTTACTTCGACAAACGAGGATTCGCTTTTCGTGAGCGACGAGGACAATGCACCTGCGTTCCGCTCGACTCCGCAAGAAGGGAGCTCCCGCAATTCTCCAACGTCAACCTCTGGCTTTCAGAATGCCTTTGCGAATGCCCCTGCCCCAGCTATAAGCACCGAATCAAGTCGCCCCCCAACATTCTCATTCGCTAAGCCATCGGTGTCACCCCAAGCGCCTCAGAAACAGGCGTCTCCTTTCTCGTCCCTCTCTCCCAACCCTTCCTTTGCCGCGTTTGGCGCCCCCTCACCATCACCCTTGAGCCCCTTCGCCAACGGTGTCCCAACTTCATCTCAACCAAGCCAACCGTCCTTTGGTCTTCCAGCTGTAATGAGCAGTCAGCCTCCTTCATCTTCGAGCCCATTTGCAAATGGCACGTCGCTGTTTCCACTCTCCAAGCCACCGCAACCAGAGCAGAGCACAAACACTTTTCCCCCCGCATCGAGTAATCAACAAGCTCTCTCTGACCACTCTGCTACGGCCACCTCACCTTTCTCCTTCAAACACCCTCAAGAGGACCAAAGCAAGACTTCTGTTTCCAGTACATTAAACGCACCACAGGCCTCTCCGAATTCATCTTCATCAACCACGTCGCCTTTCAACTTTGTACAACCACCGCAGCTGAAACAGTTTAAACCCGCATTCTCATCCAACAGCCAAGAACCCATATCTTCCTTCTCTGGTCTCCAAAAACCAAGCCAAGAGATACGGGAATCTACTTCCTTTTCACCTACCCCGTTTAATTTTGCCGCTGTCTCTGCACAACCATCCTCAACTTCCCTCTTCAGTACTTCCGTGCCTGCGTCTGCGTCTGCGTCAAGCCCCATCCCAACTGCTGGGCAACCTGCTCCCAGCATATTCAGCCTTGATACAACATCCTCGTCAAACGGGTCAACTGGCTCAAGTTTCAGTGCTTCTGTACCGAGCCTGGCCGCTAAGCAGCCTCCATCTTTGTTTCCTAACCCTTCGGATGAAGCACCCAAACCGGTTTTCTCATCTCCCTCATTTTCGACTCCTAAAGAAACTAGTATGTTCCCACACGTGTACGAGAGAACCTGAGAGTTAACTTTAACAGAAGAACCGGCTGCTTCCTCCTTTTCGCAGCCCACGGCTGCACAGTCAGATGTTTCTCCTGAGATGGAGCAGAGCATCTCTAGTGGTGCACAAGCCAATATCCTTGAAAAGCAGACTACCACATCTACAACGGCTGGAAAACTAGCTGCTCCTGTTGCAAACAAGGAACCAGAATTAAAGCTGGGTGATCTTGTTCCTCAACGGAAGCCACCGTCTGCAGCTAGTGTGTCCGGCAACGACATGGCTCTAGAGCCTCCTACTCAGCCTTCACAGGAACCGGCCACGCTAGAGAACGATGCGCCTGCGCAGCGTACTTCCTGGTTGTCAACCCTGAAGGAAGCGGCTGATCGGCGTCGGGAGACCAAACCGACTACTGGCCGCAAAAGAGTGCATGAGGAACCAGAAGAACAGCCCTCCGCCCCAGGCGGAAGCACAAAATCCGTCAAGGCGCGAAAACCCGAAGCGCCGCTTGTGTCTACTAGGAAGTCGATGGCACTTTCTTCTCTAAAGCCTCTGCCTAAGCTTCCCATTCTGGAAAAAATCGAGTCGATGACGGCGCGGAAGCCAGCCGCGCCCGCCAAACCCCAGGAGCCCCGATCTGTTCAAGTCGACGAAGACGAGCTTCTTCTCTCTGCTGCTCGCATTGCAGCCGAGTCGCTGAGGAGCGGCCCTCGTATTCTGGATGGATGGTCTAGTACTTCTTACGATGGGCGAGCTTCCTCCTTCAGCCATAGGAGCAGTGCATCGCCATCGTATGCATTTTCGCGAAGTCAATCACCCCAGTCGGGCCATGTGAATGGATACGAGGTGTCCCTGGCCCCTGACAACGGCTTGGGGCTGGGCCGGACCCTGTCCCGAACGGAGCAACGAATTCGCATGACGGGGGCTAAGGGATTAGCCTATAAGCCTTTGGACTTTACATCTGCCGATAGCAAACGGAAATCTCGTTGATGTGCTGTTGTCTGCGTGGCCAAGAATTTTTGCGCACTACTGGGGATACACTCTCTCTTGATGCTTGTCTCGGGTGCATTTATTATCATTCCCTTCTGTTGCGCAGGCTTATACAAGCAGACCCTATTTCGTCATGCATGTCGTTGGAAGGTCAGGAAGAGAGCTTATACCATGATTGCATTTTGTCGTGGCGTTGGTTGGGCATGATACAGCTTTGTTGTTTTGTAGTTTACCTAAGCTTTGATCGATTGGGTTGAATGCATGGCGTGGATTCAGTCTCTCGCATACAGAATTATGTGTTGTATATAGCGCGCTTGCTGCATTCTATTGAGTTCTACGGAGTGCAACGTATGGAGTCTGTTCAGCGTCGTGACCAGCTACCTGCCAGCAGATCGATTCTTACATATGTGATGTTGTAGTACAGTCCAAACATGTTGACACCATTCGCGAATTCACAGTCAGGATTACCAAGTAAACCCAGCCCCAATGGGTCCGCCATGGGCAACAGCGCCTCCCACCAACATTCCAACTCGGCGACGGCGAGATCAATCTTACAATCCGAGGCACTATACATCATGTCCAACACGGTGGAATGCTCGTGTGGGAGGGCGCGAAAGCCGGTCCTGCGTCGGGGTGTTTCGCGAACCCGGCCCATAATGTCCGGATATAAGCACTCATCACCGTGTTCCAGTATCCAAGTCCCATCTTCAATGCGTCAGAGCCAGCATCATCCTGTCGTCGCGATTCAGACGCAAGAAAGGTGGTTAGCAGATTTCACCCTCACAAGTATTTGAACCCACAGAGGGTCTCCGTAGCAATTACCAGTAAAGTGAACTGAATGGGTCCTAGGTGTAGACAGTATCTTCCGTATCCAGTCACTCTCCGGTCGTTCTTTCGCGCGGAGCCCATGAATGCCTCATGCCAAATCCATCGAATCTTGATCCCTAACGACGAAGCATGACAGACCAAGCCTCTATTCACGAAGCTGCGGTTTGGTTATTGTTTCAGTCTCCTGTCAGGGCAGGTAAATAAGATAGATATCATGTCGCTCCTCAGCGAACTTTTTGATCTTTTAGATCGACTGCATATAACCTGGAGTTCTGCTATAAGCTGGCAGTTTATTGTCAATTGGTTTGTAGACTGGTTTGCACCATTTGCGCTCCTTCCCAATCTGTCCCATGGCTGAGGTATACTGGATAACTGAAGTCCTCCTCCGAGACAAACCTTTTCCCAAACACTTTCCCTCAACCAAATTCTTCCATTTAGCAGACTTCTCTATCATTATCTCTCCAGCATTGTTCTTGTTCAACCTAGAGATTATGTTCCGGTCATCGTCTTCACCCTCCTCTCAAGGCGTCTTGGTCGGCACAATCTCAACATACCACCGATCAACCGGAGAGTATACCGATCTTCTCCCCATCTACAGCAACCAAACAATCAACGTCGGTAAAGCAAAGCATTGCGAATACTACGTCACTGGCCCTGGCATCTCAAGGAGACATCTGAAGATCGAAACAATCATTTACGACCGCGAGAATCTCGACGACGTGCCTCCACTTGTCTACGCCGAATGCAAAAGTGTGCATACTACCATCCACTGGAATGGGTTTCCCATGGACACGGCTAGGCGCAAGGTCCTGCTCGCCGACGGCGATATCCTCAATCTGAACGGCGAGATCTGCCTCATCTTCAACCATCACAACCGCAACGCCCACGATACTGGCCCCGGTGAGACCCAATCCAGGGAAATAACGCTTATGAGTTGCGAGCTCCAGATCACACGTCGCAAATTAGGGTCCGGGGGTAACGGCACCGTTTACATGGCCTATCGACGAGACAACGGGCGCCAGATGGCGTGCAAGGTTGTCAATATTCAGTCGATCAGAGACCGGATTACCAGAGAGGTAAAGAGGGAATTCAACGAGAAACAGGGTCTTTGGCGCGATGACTGCAATCCTGCCATGCAACGTGTATTTCGGAATGTGGTTAAGAAGAGGTTGAATGGGAAGCTGGACGCCATGCGGCAGGAGGCTTTGATCTTGAAGGATATCTGCCATGTAGGTGCAAATGCCATTCACAGAGTCTGCAGAATACATGGCTAATTTGGGCTGAAGCCCAATATTATCACCCTTGAGAAGTTCGTATATTCGGACAACACCTTGTGAGTGGCTATGCAATCCGCCCCATTAGCATGACAACCATGACTTACGATTCCATGAACAATCAAATACAAAGCTACTTCTTCCAGGAGCTCATCGCTGGAGGAGACCTCTTCTCCTATATTCAATCCAACAGTGGAGCATCTCTGTTTATGAAGTCCGTGTGTTTCGTACGCCAGATTCTGATGGCTGTCGATTATCTCCATGATCATGACATCGTCCATCGTGATTTGAAGCCTGACAACATACTCCTGACGGAGCGGGACCCACACTATAAGGATGTTCACCGGGTTGTCCTTATTGATTTTGGCAGCGCCACTCGCGTGCAACCAGAAGAGCCGATGTCCACAATAGTGGGTACCGTGCCGTATCGGGCTCCGTAAGTCAAACCCTCTCGGAGACTTAGCAACTTGAGAGCTGATGGAAAGGAAGCGAGTTATCCGGGGGTTCCTACACCAAAGCTATCGATATGTGGTCCCTGGGCTGCGTGACGATGGCCCTCCTTACCGGACAATGCGCACCCGATGATTCACGTTCATGGGGTGAATTACTTGCTCAAGAGGGCGATGAAGGCCAGCACAGGTTAGAGGCTCTCTTCCAGCAGCATAGTATAGGAGGCCGGCCCAAGAAGTTCATCCGTCGTCTTCTCGAGCCGAACCCAGCAACGCGTATGACCGCCAAGCAGGCTTTGCAGGATGATTTGTTCACAAATCTTTCGCACAAGAAATGCTTTGGGGATCTTTATGATAAGGCAATCAAGAACTGGACCGAGCGGGTTCCGGCTGACCCAATCGTTGAGCTCTCTTACTACGGTCAGACAGGATCTGAAAATGAGTCAAAGGGTCCCGATGAACTTGAGAAAGGGTGGGATCATCTGAGCGAGATACGCACAGGCACAGAGGATGACGGTGTATCGTGGTGTAGCTCAGATTCGGAGGTTCTCATATGTCATCCGGAGCCGTCACCGACCTTGTCCGATCCGGTGCTTCCACCGATGAGGCTTGGGATGAAGAACGACTGCTAGGAGTTATTGGGTGATCGACTCTGTCATCATGATTGAGCACGTGGATAGCTATGTAGGTATTAGCTCAGCGATCATAGACTTCTGCCTTCGAATCGAAGACTCAAAGCGTAGGTCTTGTTCTCCGGAGGCGCAATCCTTGTTATGTTTAGTACATAGTATAGTTGACCACCGGCTCACCACAGGAGCTCACCAAGAGCCTGGCATACAGAATACATCATAGGCCTTTAGCTGTAAACATAACTTTCCTTCCCGCTTCTGCACACCTTCTCTATCCTAGGTCTATAAGTAAAAACTGAGTGCCGTGGAGTAGGATAGGCAACTACAGTAGATTTACCCCAAGCCGGCAGATTTTGATAAAGGCTCAAATTCCTATTGCCACCCGAATCCTACCCGACGATATTCTTCTTACACCATTTGCAGCTCCGCAGATGTACTTACGGAGTAGTCGTTATCGCAGTATTGACTTAGCTCGTACCGTACGTGGAAATCGCAAATGAGAAAGTTTCAAGAAGATGGATGACTCGAGAAATGAATCAATTATGCTGTGTGATGAGTACCGAACCAACGAAGACCGCAGTCCAATGCGCATGTTCTCCTGCACGCTATAACGGTTAGTATAATCGGGAATATGTTTGGCAATTAAGAGAGGAGAGTTAGTTTGAGCCCCACTCTGGCCCACAGTAAAAGGCATCTATCACATCAACTTAGACAGTACGGAAGTACAGTATATAGTAGCTATTTTTCTGATATTTGACCATCCCCACGCCTTTTGCTCCAAACTCGCATCCGCTGAAGAAGCTTCACCACCTCCTACACCTTCCAGCCCAACAAACAACCCTTTGCACACAATGAGTCACAGACTGCCAATCAAGGCCGACAGACACCCCTTTGTGCCCTAGCTCCCTGTCTTGCAACGTGTAGGCTAGAGTGGTAAGGGTCTAAGGACGTGCCATGATATGTGTACCGTACGAGAAACAAAAGCACGTCCGACCGCACCTCTAGAAAAGGGTTCAGTTGTTGCATAGACGCGCGTATGTTTGCGCGGGTAAGACAAGCGGGCGCGCCGCTGCGCGTGAGTCTTCAGAGACATCATGCCTCCCTTGCATATATAGTTACCTGGCTGTCTTTGTGGTAACTGCTCCGTACTGACTACTGAATGAGATGGGTGAGAGCAGGGGAGACTACCATACTACCGGTAGGCAGATAGATCTACGGAGTAGGGTTCGGTAAGTTCAGTAAGTAGGGTTGGCACGTTGCCTGCTATACATAGAGTTGACGCAGCGGCGCGCTGCTGGGACCGGACAGTGGGCTGCAGTGTCCGTGCCAGGCATCGTGCGAGGATTAGGCCGTGCAGCCAGCAAGCGTTTCCTCTGCACGTGAAAAGCATCCCTATGCAGAACAGGGGCGGGACCCATGGCGTGACTGACCACGCGATCAGAGGCGTTTGGCTTGTTCCACAAGGGATCAAAGGGAGTCTCGGGTGTCTTGGCCCCATCGTCTATGCTAAGTCCCAGTCAGCCAGTGAACATTCACGCAGCTTGAGACCGCAGCGTCATGTCTTCGACTGCCAGGATTCCAGCCACCAGCGATAACGTAACGTCACTGCTTTCCACACCTAAAGGAAAGAATGCGGGTGGAGAGGGCCGAGGCCTAAAACTCTTCCGGAAGGGGGATGGATGTAAGGGAGAGAAGCTGAGAGAGAGAGCGTGTTGCTGATAAGACTACTACAGCGAAGGAGAGATTTTTATCGCGACGCGCTCTGGGATCTCGCTTCTGTTCAGAATCACAGGTCCTATGCACGATCCTTGCTTGCTCGCCTACTCACTGGCTGGAAGATGGCTTTGTCTGTCTCATTGATGACGGACGTTGTGAGATCGCGTTGATTGAGATTGCATACAATGAGGCACCGATCGACTCCTGAGGCCGTCAGGCATTGATTGGTGGCCGCTCGACGCGAAACGCGCAACGCGCGACGCGACTTTGAAACATCCATTAATGCCGTTTTGGGAAACGTACAGAAAGCTCGGGCTCCGTGTGATATCATCAAGAAGATCATGATATCTCTCTAGTAGAAGATATTCATGGATGATGTCTACGATGCATGGGAAAGAATGGCCTTTTAATGTATCGCTGTCAAGAGATAGGGGACCTCGATGGGAGGAATCCAGGTGATATTGGGTGTGAAGGAGGAAAGTGTCCCAGCTGTTGAAAAGAGGGAGCCGATGTCTCCTGAAACCACCCAGTTGCGCAGTATCCAAAGAAGTAGTTGATCCACCCGTGTCTCGAAACAGAGCGCAGATGCATTCATTGCAGGGCATCAGGGCATCGGATCATCGCGGAAGAAGCCATCATGACTGCAAGCGCAATGCAACGCAACCCACGTCATCCCACTTCACAGCACGGGCCACCACAGGATCAGTTCATGACATCGCAGGACACGATCCTGCAACGGGTGCCTTGCAGCCTGCATCACCTCCCAGTAGCTCCTGTGCTCCTTGTCCTCCCTTCGCCACTAGCAGGGGGCGGGCTTCTGCTCGCTTCCATGGCCATTGTAGACCTTCAAAAATAGCCCATTCCCTGTCGTCAGGAGAGGGAGAAGGTTATGAAAGAAAGGAAAAGAGGGCGCAGGAGGGAATGAGGATCCTTGTCACTGTCATTCATAGTAGGCTCTTTTCATTCAATCATTCAATCCCTGAGTCAACTGATTGTGTTCATTGATTCCATCATTACCATTACATATTGAGCCTATTCATTCAGGCATCCAGTTACCCGATCCGGGTGAATAGTGATTGCTTCCTGAGGCTCCGTTTGCGGAACCGAGAAAAAAAGTTTGCACTTTTGAAAAAACAACCAACATCTTTTCCGGCGGAGAGCCCCATACATCATTCCCCCATCATTCTTCCCTCTTTCTCCTCCCCCCCATAATCCCGCCCGCCTTCGCAAGTCTCCTCCGTCTTCCCTCGCTTCTGTCAACAACCCATCATCGTCGCTCTCTCGTCGCATCGCTCAAAAGTGTCTCGCATCGAGTCGCTCATCTATACCATCAATATTCTGTGTTTCTATATCCTTTGTCCACTTCTGCTCACCGCAACACCTTCTCCGGCGCAAAACACGCCCGACGCGCGCAATCCTCTGTCGGCGCACAACTCGCCCACATCCGCAAACCTCACCACAGTCCACTCCCTATCGCCCATTTCCCGATCAATCCCACTATAACCCGCGAATCGCATCCGCTACCTCACATCATGCTGCTTCCCTCCGCTCTTTCCTGCGACGTACCGCGACCGTCGAGCCGATCGCGTCTCACTCCTAATCGCTTGATCTCAACACCCCCACCGTCCGACGACGACTCTGTTCCTTCAGGCAACGGCCTCCTCGGAACTTGTCGCGCATTACAATCACTGCTACATGGATCACCCGCGCCTACCCGCCACAGCGCGATGCGCCAGCGGCTGCAGAGCCCTGTCCAGATCCGACCCACAATATTCGCGCGATCGCAGAAGCCATCGTCGCGCCAACAAGAGAGCCAACACATGCAGGCATCTGCCTCTCGAATAACTCCACAAAGCCCCTCAACCGGCGCACTCAAGCGTCGCCGTGATGCGTTCGAGTCGGAGACCGAGGACGATCTACCCCCTATCACTACCATTAGTCGCGGGATCAACCCTGAGACGGCATCGACAGACGCCACGGGTCGGTTGCAGCGCTTCACCACCCCCAAACGACAGAAACACATTCCTCACGACTTGCCCCTCGGCTTATCGCCATCCGACTTTTACTCTCTTCATTCACCCCCGGTGTCGCAATCCCCCGCGTCACCTGCGCATTCGCGCAATCCCGCGGCGGCCCTGGTTCGCAACCCACCAAGTGCAAGCGCCGCGCGCCCATATAATCCCGACACGGCGCTCCCATCAATAGAGGAATCAGACCCCGTGCTGTCAGCATCGACAGCCAGCAGTCCCGATCTCCCTTGGACCGCCGAGGATGATGAGCGTCTCGTCGACTTCATACTTGCCAAGTTCCAATTGTCGCAGCGTGACCGGGACGACTGTGCGCAGCAATTAGGCAAGGACCAGGCGTCCGTGGAACGCCGATGGCAGGCCTTGCTCGGCAATGGGAACATCGGCCTCTGTCGTGGCGGTCGCAAAGTCCGTCGGCGACTTGACAAGAGCTGCATGTGAGAATGTGTCTGCTCGGCTGTACTCTTTCATTTTTTCGATTTTCGACACGAACTTTTACTTTCTCATCACCTCCTTGACGGAACTCGACCCATTCTACTGCCCTTTTGACATCTCCACCATCCCGTTGACGGGATCCACCACTTCAACCTAAGTTATTCTAATGTATTTATATCCTGTTCCTTCATCTATGTATTCTACACTCTGGGCACGGTCTACACGGGGGGCGAACACAATCAGGGGTTCATGTTCTTTTTCTATGGTGCTTATGGCTAGTATGGGAAAGGACCGGATGGATTTTTGGCTTTCTTCCTGGCGGATATTCCCCCTTCTGTTCTTTGGCTTCACTTTGGTTGATTAGGATTTTTGGGAAAATAAGACATATCAAATGTGAGAGACCTAATGGTCTCATGCTATGACAATTCCTTCTGCTTCGTGTAGCTGAGTAGTGACATTGGCGTATCCGTGTGTTAGACCGGGTTGATCCAATGATGCACCGGGCTGGCTACCTATCCCCGTGGCACCGGGAAATCACTCTCTCATCGGACCAAACTTCAGACTTGACGGCCTTGAGGGCAATGATCAGACACAGGGGCTGAGAAGAGCATTCGGAGAGCGCCAAGTTCTCATTGCGTGGTGGTGTCTTAGAACTAAGGGTAATTATTACACATGCAGCCTCTATGCTTGTTTGAGGTTTGCTGTCTATCACTTACCTCCTGGTAGTGCGGATTGATCCGCTATATTAGTACAGACAGATTGCTTGTCTATGGATTAGCTGTTTCCACTTATGGGCCCTGAGAGAGTTGTGACAGATGGTATGTATAGATACAAGTTTGTTGAGAGTGACTTGCATGATTACACTCACTGGCAGGATATACCGACGAGACCTGCCGGCTAGCATGACAGGAAGGGTCATTGATTCCACCTCAGCTGCATTCACGGCCCCATCATAAGATGTAGTGATTAAATCATAGGAAGAATTTTCTAAGTGATCATGTATACTTGGATCCGTTGCCTAGATAGTCGTACAGCGAAGACGGAGCAGCACGGTCCATCACGTCCGTCTAGTCCATCATTACAATGAAAACACAACTATCTACGTAACTTACAGTAGTTCAACTCAATAACTAGCAAGGGGAAAGAGAACGCCTCGGCGAATTGCATGCATGCAATTACGCGTTCAATCGAACCACTCATCAATTAGAGTTGATTGCAGAAAGTGGCACAGTTTTTTTTTAGTATACAGTAGTCCATTGTTGTCTCCGTATGAGAGAGAGAGAGAGAAGAGAAATGAACCTGACCTTGAGGTGTTCTCTAAACTTCTTGCCTGCCTAGCGAGCATGACAGATGATGATTCGCCAGAAGAGGCGAACAGCCCTCGGAATATCAAATAACATTATAAGAAGTATACAGGGTGGCATACACCCTCAGTCAACAGCGCGGGTTTTTCTTTCAACGAGATTCCTCAACATTGTATGTACTGTTCATAACCACATACTGGGAAAGAGAGAGGGGAGTAGCAGGAGCTCAGAGGCTAGTGGTAAACTGTTGTATACTGAATTTAAAAGGTTGCAAATACTCAATAACAGTCAAGGAAAAAAGCTACTACTGAGCAGCTGGTTGTCAACTACTTATCGGCAACTGTTGTCAATGGTTTGCTCACTAGGTAGTGTTTCACCTTCATCAATTCTTGCAATCGGTTTCATGATGAGGGATGTTACGTCGCTAGCAGACCCCCGTTTCCAATGTAGGATTGAGTTCAAGGCCTGCTGCCTATTACAACATATTTCTCTGGCGGACTTATGACCATTCATTCGTATTTGTCGGTATGCAGGAAAGAACCATGAAGATCGTTGGATAATGACGTGTAAAAACGTGTACAACCAGGTCAATCCTGACAAACAGATTATGTGGTAGCAGTCCTTGATATTGTCCTTTCATTCAGCTCGACCACAAATATGCACACGGTCCGGTAAGACAACAAACCCAACGCCAGACACCAAGCTCGATGTGAACAAAAGTAATAATGTATAGGGTAGAATGCACAGTCCATCAGTCGATGAAGAATGGTAGGGAAGTAACAAAATATGCCAGAGAAATGTGTAACGAGGTAGAATGACAGCGTGCTGATTCTTGATATTTCTTTTGCCTGCAATGGCCTCTTCTCTTCTCTATGTGGCCAACCCCATCACTGCTCTGCCTGCAGCAACAGTAACAGCTAGAATCTACACGTCTTAGGTTAGTGTCATCCAGAGCATGCCAACATTCAGACCGTAGACTTACCGGATCTCATAACTTCCAGCACGAGTCATATACCGCACCCACTTGACGCTGCTGTAATTGCTCTTCTCAAACACCTTAAGGTAACGCACCAGCAGTCCCGAACTGGTGAACATGAGCAGACTGAACGACAGACTGAGCGGCGGCCGGCTCCACGCCTTCTGGTGCGTCATGCTAGTCAGCGTCGCCTCGGCCGTGAGCACGTACTCGCTGCCACCGGAGAAGCGCGCGATCTTCCAGACGATATTATTGTGCTCGGGCTCGTACTTGGCACGGCCCTGACTGGTGCGCTCGGTGGTCTTCGCGGTATTGAGCGGGGTGGGGATGCGGATGACGACGTTGGTGGCGAACAACTTAGAGCTGTAGTTGGCCTTGATAGCCACACTATACTCAACCTTCGTAGTACCGACCTCGCGCACGATCGGATGCACCTTGAAGGGCAGGTTAACGTTCTCCGTGGCGCGGTAGCGCATCAGCTCGAACTCTCCATCGGGCGGCACAAACGAGATGATCCGGTCCGCGTCGAATCGGCCTAGCTTCACGCACTGGTGGAACTGGCAGTCCTCCAGCGTGACAGAACCCGCCGCCGCGCGCGTCGCCTTGGTCGTGCCATCCCGGTTGCCCGTCACCACGCCGCCGCCGCCGAACGAGCTGCTGCCGCTGCCGCCCCCGCTGCCCCCGGCCGAGTCCCCATCCAACAACAACCGGTCATTCAGCCCGAACTTGCACTCCGGTGTGCCGGACAGGTACGCCCGCATCACGATCTGACCGTTGACGTCCGCCCGCAGCACCGTCCCCGTCGCCGACATCAGCAGGTTCACGTCCTCGATCACGTCCACAAACGCCTCGTTCTTGCGGTATTTTACATCCGACCGTCGCCACGATAGGGCACCCGTCGCTTGCATCGTGATCCGGCTCGAGTCCGTCGCCGAGTTGGCAATCGCCGACCGCACCCCCTCCGTCGTGATGTACATCTTGAGCGTGTCAGTTTCTGTGTTCTGAGGGTATCCGTAGTCGAGGATTTCTGTTCACAGCACCAGAAGACAAGGCTTGCGTTAACAAAGGGATACTCTCTGGACCACAAAGTATGCGGAAAGTCCTACCGTCCAGTAGCTCGTAAATGAGCACAAAGTTGTTCTTCACAGCTTCCTCATCGAACTTCCCAAAGTAGCTCCGCCCAAGCATCACCAGCCGGTAGAGAAACTCGAAAACGAGAGCGGCATTGGCGTTGCTTTTCGTCACCGCGACCAAGTAAATGTTCTCGTGCTTGACATGGCTGAAAGTTGTCGAGCCGAGTGTCAGAATGGGCGAGCGCACCTGCGGGTTGGAGATGACCTGAATGCGGAAGATGTCGGCCAGGCGCGGCCGGCAATCGCTGCGGAAAGAGCGGAAGATAAGGTTCTCGCCCTTCTGGTTGAAGACAAGGATACCCGAGAGCATGATGAAAGGAGGAGAATGAAGCGAGAGAAGGAGGGGTGAGGGAGGGGTGAGGGGAATGAGGGGGAGGTTGAAAAAGGGGTGCAGTGGGATGGAGAACTGCTCGGCGGCGGAGGTTCATCCAGAATCGGCGATGGGGCGGAAGCGGGTGTGGGGGAGGGATTGACAACTAGTTTTATCGCTATCTCTACACAATGCTCCGGATCACAACAACTTGGACTATACGATGGCGAATCTCTGTTTTATTGTCGAGTCCGACTCGGGTCTCAAAAGAAACCCGATTTCATGTCTTCTTTAGCTGCATTCGTTGACACACGCTCAACAGCATCTTTGAAGATACTAGTAACCTGCGTCAACTTATCCACAATTCAACCTCTAACAATGTACTCGGGTAAACCACCACGAAGATTGGTGGCTATCAATAAGTTTTAGGGAAGTCCACCACCAATAATACTAAAAAGACAAAGAGAGACATGAATAGGAGGAAATATCAACGATCATGGCGAGAATGCTCCAGCTGAGACGCAGGCCAGAATCTCAGAAGCTTTCCCCGACGAAACAATCAAATGGTATCAAACACTTTGTGACCTGGCATGGATATCGTGCATGTAAATCAATCAAGTAAGTAAGTGAGGGTAAACGAATAGAGTATAAAAGTCGGCATCTCGCACATGTGCAAGGGACCAATATATGCATGTGAAGAGAGCGGATGATTAGAAAGAAGTAACCCTTCCAAACATAGAAAGGGAAAATATGAAAAGAGAAAGAAAGAGAATGAGGGTCGTCAGTTCTAGACCCCACTACTAGGACGAGTTCCGGGCAGAGAGAAGCCACTTTCGCTGGGCACAATACCGACCTTTGGATCCGGAATTTGAATATCCAGCGAAAGGTAGGCTGTCCGTCGTAGACTCCAGATGTGCACGCCATCCTTTGCCCCGACCTCCCTGTTCCAGTTGTCCAACCACGATTCCACGCGCTTCAGGTGATTTTTGATAGCGGGTGCACCCAGGTCCTCCCATATCCAACCAGTGAGCAAGCCCAGAACGCTATCGATGATGTTGCGAAAGCTGAAAGGATCGAAAGCCTTAATGAGTTCATCATTCACTGTCGCAATGACCCTGCGAAACTCCTGCTCCGGGAGTAGTGGGTCAAGGATTTCGGGGTAGAGATTGGAGAACGTGGGAGCAAGATCCCCCTTCACCATCCAATCTCGTCGAATCCGAATGATGCGCGTCGTCAGAAAGTCTTCCGAGTTGATCGGCACGTGTGGGTTGAAGTGAGGAAAACACGGGTGGGCAGGCCCCCAGGCCAGTTCTTCCGCCGTGTCGGGCTCTCCACCGGCGTGCAGCCCCGTATTCGAGGGTACCGAGGCAATCTGAGATCGCAGCGAGACTTGCGACCGAGCATAACGGGGTCGATCATCCGGGAGAGGTCCGGGGCCGTCGGGCACATAGTCCATACCTAGATGCGCCCGCTCCGGGGTGCGCGGCTTGGGTGCATCCTGGGCGACATTCGACACTCCCAGATCGGACATTTCTTGCAAGCTCAAGTATTCCTCAACTGCGCCACTGCGCCTCTGGCCTCGAGGCACTGCGATGCTGGAACGTCCACTCTCAGTTTCTCCTTGACTGCGCTCGACCAGCAGACTATTGGGGGACTGGTTGAGTCGACTCCGCCGTTGTTCGGGGATGGTCAGGAGCGGATAGGCGTCCCGATGCGCCTCGAGCGGAAGATTCTCTTCCGATGGCTGCGGGAACCGGGAGACCGTGACTGGGGTGATGCGCGGCACGTAATTGATAGGGTTGGCAAGTCGCACCGACGGCGGCCGTAGGATCGACGGAGAGATCCAAGAACTGTTCCGGCGGCAGGAAAATTGGGCTTGGGAGGAATTTTCGGCGGCGTCAGCGTCGGCTGATGCGGTGGGATGGTACGACTCAAAGGAACAGCGGCGAACGCGGTGGGCTCGGGGGACCGCACGATCTTTAATCTCGGTCGATGGTAGGGGTGGGTCCGAAGGCGGCCTAACGGGCGTCGTCGTTGCGGCGAGAGATGACGGACGCGGCAGAGGCAAATGGTGAGGCTGTGGTGGAGGGGCCGTGATGGAGGAAGAGGACGTCGTGGTGGTGCTGATTGTAGTGATTGTGAGAGGCCGCAGAGGAAGAAGAAGAAATGATGTCGATGGAAGCGACCGTGTGGACGAACGGTGATTGGCGGACAAGGATCGAAAAGGGGCGCGGCAAGGGACAGAGGCTGATCTGAGCACGACGACATTCAATGTTGCTGCTGGGTTGGTCGCTGAATCTTAAGTTATTGGTAGGTAGTAAGTAGAAGATGATAGTCCTGAAATCTTTCTTATGTGAGAATTTGAAAACAGTTAAGGAGGGTTGGGGAAGAACGAGTGGTAATAGGAACAAGAATGTAGACAAGGGAATGACAGCCGAGTGGGAGGGATCAAGCAAATCGGGATGGATCTGTATACTAGTACTCCTTCGATTGGAACTACCTATATAAGACCGTGATGGCGCCAGAAGAGCAATGACGATCAATGATCCACAGAAAGCAAAGGAATGAGCGATACTAATAAGATTGAAACAGCAATTGAAAGCCCCGGGACCGCCATGATTCTTATTACAACCGCCGTATTCCCCCCCAGACCAGCCGCTATCCACTTGGTCCCGGCGCAGAAACAATAAACGAGTCAATAGCCAAGTAAGGCTCCATCCCATTTCATCACTTCGGCACTTCCACTGGCAGTCAGCAGGGGGGTGTTTGTTTTCTGGTAGGATGGGTCCTGGGCCGTCCTTCCCTTGTTTATGTGTGGTGGTGGATGCCCTATTGGTGCTGTAAGGTTTGCTTGATTGAATTCATTTCTTTCATTCATTTATCTTGGATGGAGGGAGGTTTGCATCCCCTGGCCATGACGACATCCGCCCGGCCTGGATCGTCAATCACGTGGTGCTACGGTTTGCTTGCTTTGCCTGCTTTGGTGCCTGGAGCGGAGAAACAATACGTACTACTTGTATCTAATCTAGAATGAGAACAGAAGAAGCGAAGGACTGACTTAGTACTCCGTACTTGAGGGCAAATAGTCCATCATCGACATTATTGCGCCAGTTACTCTGCTCTGCTCGGTCCATCTTGGAGCTGGTCTCCAACGCTGGTTCCGCCACTTACCCGTCATCTTCCACCACCTCCACCACACTACTCTCTTTTTACAATCTACCCGTGGGATTTCTACCAGCATCAACACTCCCCGCTGGCAGCGTCCATCGCAATCCCACGCCAGAGGAATGAGAATCGCAACGCTCCAATTCGCCCCGCAGTTGGGTGATGTTGAGGGCAATATTAGGAAAGCTGATGAGCTACTGAAGAATGGAAAGGTGGTGCGAGGTGGAGGCACGGGAGCGGTTGGACTGAATATCTTAAAGCCGGACATTCTGATCCTGCCTGAGCTGGCTTTGACGGGTGAGTGCAACTTTGTCCTCCCCTTTGACTGTCACACCATGCATGAGCTGCGGGATGGTTGGGCTAGTGGCTTGTGTTGCCAATCCACCTTCAAGCTCCCTCGACTGCTAAGCTTCCAACACCCCAGAGAGCTTGCGAGGTAAAGGTTGCTGACGTGAACAGGATATAACTTCTCCTCCCTGGAGGCTATTAAGCCGTATCTGGAGCCAGCAGGCCGAGGTCCCTCGGCTGACTGGGCTCGGCAGATAGCTCAGCGTCTACAGTGCAAAGTCTGCGTGGGGTACCCCGAAGTGTACACGGAGAGCACGATTCAGGCAGGAGACGAGGCAAGTAGTCATCACGAGACTTATTATAACTCTTTGCTTGTGGTCGATGAGAATGGTCAGGATCTTCTCAACTATCGTAAATCATTTCTCTATTACACCGATGAGACCTGGGCATCAGAAGGTAATGTGGAACGTGGATTTGAAAATCTGATATTCCGGAAAGGGGAGCGAACCTCCCAAGAGTCACACATAGCCACCTCCTTCGGGATCTGTATGGACATCAACCCATATAAGTTTGAGGCCCCGTTCACCGCTTGGGAGTTCGCCAATCGAGTCATGGATTCCAAGTCTCAGCTGGTCATCCTGTCTATGGCCTGGCTATCTACCTTGAGTCGAGAGGAGCTGGATCTTCTCGCGGATGAACCTGACCTGGATACCTTCAACTATTGGATCCAGCGATTTTTGCCACTCATCACGAAGAAAATGAGCCATAAAATTAATTTGGACGAGGAGGGCTCCGATCGGAGCAAGGATATCGTTATCGTCTTTGCCAATCGAGCTGGGGGAGAGCCGGGAGCAGCGGGGGCGAACCCGGCGCATTATGCCGGTACCAGTACCATCATCGCCATCTCACAACGACCCAAGGCCCTTCCCACGCCAGCAGCTGCCGGCTCTGGTGACTCGGGCGAATCCAAAGCACATTCAGACGCAGACCAGGCAGCCGAAGACCAATTTGACGTCAAAATTCTTTGCTGGGACATGTTGGGCGCAGCAACAGAAGGTATCTGTTTTGCCGATACTGCGGCAGACCCAAGTATGGTTTTCACGTTAGCAAGACGATCGTCGAGCTAAGGATGCGACTGAGCAGGAGGTCGGCTTTCTCTGATGTTGGTTGGTCGGGTCGCAGCAGGGCGCTGCTATGGCTTACGACCCCCGCCGGGCGTTTGATTATGCGCATCCTGTAGTTGGAGTGATAGCATCGTAATAGACAAGCGTCTTTGCTAGTTGTACCCCCCTCTCTAGGTTCGAATCTCCAGAGCTTGGATCCGTTGACTATGAGAAGCCCTTCTCTGGCTGCAACCCATGTCTATATCCCTCCGACATCCCGCATTGTTCGCAGCGAGCGAAAACTCTTTTGTTTTGGCCCCATTACTTTTTTCTTTATCATTTTCGCCTCCCCAGAAGAGAAGAGGAGGCCACCACACCCTTTAGATTCCAGGCTTGATATGGTCCCTACGGCACTATCATGTGAGACATTGAGTTGGGTGGGTGGGGGTCCCCATTTATTCTGAAATAGCCATCCATGTGACAGGCAGTCATCATGAATTGCTTTTCGACTGGTGTCTTGCAGCAACACCACAGATTATGACTAGCCCCTATATTCTTCATACTTAAGCATACCGACCTCAAGGGTATCATTTCGAGGAATGATCCTCTTCAGGGAGTTGAAAGAAAAATTGCTGGTGGTAGTTCCTCTTTCCCACACCACCGTCTTATCTCGTGACCAACCAACCCACCACCGTGGCTCTGAGAAGAGTTATTCAGACCAGCTCTCATGCTTGGCCTCGTTTCGGCATGTAACCCTCGAAACATTCATACCAGATTCATCAGTCAGGTCAAGGGAGCAAACATGTGATAACTGGAGTCAGCGGGACAGACGGGGAGGGATTTAGAACCCATCCGCGAGCAACAAAGACTCTGCTGCAGAAGGAGTTGAGGGTCTGCACCCTTGTTGTGAGCTCACCGCTGTCAATGGGAACTTTCTTTCGGTGCTGCATGGCTACAAAGCTCTCTGCAAGCCAGGTCGGTAGCTGTGGGTGGCCACCAGCGGTGGACAACCACATCTTACAGGGTGAGCGGGAGAAGTAGATCATGATGGAGCCCACCAAACCGCTTGGTTGCTGCGCGAAATGGAGGAGGGATCGGCCGCTAAGCGAACGGGCATCAGAGAAACATGGAATGGGCTGAAACTGGACTACATAATGCTGACTACCTTAGTCTAGTTAGTCTAGACCCCCTTGACTTGACTACTAACTTACTGACTTACTGTCTTTAAAAGGAACGGGCCGACCGGGATGAGCAGGCGCCATCCTCTCCAAGGCGCAGAACTAAGTCTTCACGAAACTACTGAATGCTGCAGAACAAGGCCTGGCAGCGTGATCACTGGTAATTGACTTCGACTGGCAACTGGCAGAGCACCTCAAGCTCAGCTGCTAAGCTCATTAACCTTTTCGGGCAAGGAGGGTTGGCGGTTTCCACGTGATCCCGGGTTAACCCCTCCTCCGGCTACCGGGAGAGAGAAGGGCGACTGGCCAATCAGAGGAGCGATTTGGGTAGCTGCGAGAGGAGGGGGCCACGGGATGGCAGCACATGACATGTGGGATGGAGTAAAAGGGAGGAGAGAAACCGGTTGAATGAGGGTAAAAGCTGAGGGGGGTAGGGGGTGCAGAAGCAAAATGTGAAGATCTTAGACAAAAGAAATTTGTAGATAATTCAATCACGGAATCACCATGGTGGTATGATGGTGCAGTGAAGTGGTGAAGTTGATCCCAGGGGGGAAGGTGATTTTGGTCACAGTATCAGGTGACTGATCTGCACCCTAGGTCGTTGTCCGCCACCGGAGTAGGTGGTTCTCCCTGTGAATCCCTCTTCCTCGATTCTCGTCTTCGTCCCTCGCCACGTGAGCAGTCCCTCTCTACTCGACTCTCTCTCTTCACAACTCTACTCCATGTATCCCTTTTTTGCATTGTAAGAACCACCACACCTTTTTGCTTGATTTCTGATCCGGTCTGTTCGCTGTCTCCATCGGCGACGATTCTATCTACACTTTTCTTTGGGAATCAAATTCGTTATCCTTATATCGTGAACAAACCGGTCTCGCTTCGTCTTGTTGTTGCCCGTGGCAGGTGACTTGCTGTCAGGTGATAGAGACACCAACCATCCCAAGGTAAACCAGCTCTCCCCCTTTCCTTCTTGACTCCAACTTCGCCTATGTCTACCTCAACGTCTCTCCTCTCCTGCTACCATCTTCCTTTTACCCTCAAATCCCACCGCTCTTCCCACCGCTTGCGCTTCATGTCGGCCCGGGCTGGGTGAGGAGACGGTCGGGGATCGTGATGCTGTGTTTTTCGCGCGGTCCCATCGGTCGCAGGACCATCCGGACGCGTCTCCGATGTTACCGCTACCACTGCAACTGATGGCTGGAAACTCGGCTTGAAATTGACTATTTCTTCAAGCACCCTTTCCATCCTTCGAACATGATTTATTGTAGTTGTATCTTATGCTGTTCTTGTGCAAGAAGCCTTCATTCCCCAGCAGGTCATGGTTGTTTATTGCGCCGCTGTGCGCGTATCCACGCGTTCTCGGGCATCATCAACATAAGCATCTTGATCACTACTTGCTCAAAAGCTGAATCTGTGTACTAACTCACAGCTGACTCTATGCACTGTTATCTATCCGCATATCTCTGCCTTCGCATGTCTTACCTTTTGCACTGCCTATGAAACATATCAGGTTGGCATGTCAACTAACCGAGGCTATAGTGTCGCACAACGATAGCCGATCTTGATTCGGCCCTGGAAACCTGATAGCGGTCACATTCGAATCTGATCGAGGTTCAGACCCTACTCAACAGGTACTGTATCCTGGAGGGCCTGCCGCGGCGCGATTGCCTATTAACGATCGAGTCGCAGATCGGCAAGATGTCTGATCCTTCAATGACCACTGCTGATGGCAGTGTTGCCATCAAGCGCAAGCGCGACAGCACTGATGAAACTGGCCCTGATGCGCAGCGTCTCAACCGTTCTTCAAATGGGAGCAACGGCAGCCTTCCCCCTCCAGACAACCAGCCTAGCTTCACGCACAATTCGCTCGGGTCCTATGATGCCCACGGCCTTCCGTCCACAGAGTTGAACATCGACCAACAAATTCTCCAGCACGTCGGTCCTCAGAACGGCATCTCGGACGACAATACCCTGACGGCTAAAGCGGCGTTGGCGGCGCACACCCCGCAGACTAAATATCCGCCTCCTCCAGATAATGCGTTCGACAATAATCTTGCGCATGGATTGACCTTCGGGGACGACATCAGCCAGGCTATTGGATCTACCCATGGCCATAATTCCACTGCCGCTGCGGTCTATGCTGCGCGTGAAGCACAGAGCATGAACCAGAAGCCCTCAGTTGGCTCTCCGGAATGGCATCAGATCCGCAAAAACAATCACAAAGAAGGTAGGATTTCATGTTCTGCGTCATGGGATCATTAATACTAACCCGATGTAGTGGAGCGTCGTCGTCGCGAGGCGATCAATGAGGGTATCAACCAGATTGCTCGGTTGGTGCCTAATTGTGACAAGAACAAGGGAGCCATTCTGCAGCGGGCAATAGAGTACATTTGCCAGCTGCATGAAGAGAAGAAAGCGATGAGCGAGCGCTGGGAACAGAACAACATGACCACGAGCCATGCCATCAGCGAGATCAGTTCTCAGAACTCCAAATTGAAAGTCGAAGTCAACCGCCGTGGGGACATTGCGCTGAAATGGTTGCAGCGTTGCCGCGACGCTGGCCTTGAATTCGACGACTACGAAGAAGCTAAGGAGCTGGAACCCCTCGAGGTGGATCCCGGCCAAGTTTAGTTTGTTGTTGCGTTCATTAAATCTCTATTCCCTGTGTCTCTGCGTGGCGTTCTTTGCTGGGCCATTTCACATGTGCTACGACTTGTCTGTTTCGGAAGAGGCTTGAGATGCTCGCTCCTCCATCTTATTGCGATTGATTTGCTGGTTGATATTGCAATGTCTCTGCACAAATTCTACTCGATCTTCACGTGGTTTTCTCTCCTGTGTTTGCAAGGTTTTACTGGGTGCACAATTTCTTTAGTGCCGTTCTGATGGAAGATAACATGGGTTGTTTCTAATCTCGCCATGGTGGCTTTCTGATCCCCTGCTTCACACTTATTCCCTTTTGTATGCTAGTTTCTTCGGAAGGATCAGTCAGCATGTCATTCATGGCTAAGGGGGGCTTTAGGGGCTGCGTGAACATTCTGCAGTCCATCGCTGTTCTCGAATGACAAATGACTACTAATTCGCTCTCGATGTAGTTGTGCATGCATGTAGAGCTGGAACGGAGATTTGACAGAGTCCCGTAGATCTGTGGAAGATCAGCCCTGCCAGTGGCCTCGGATCTAGTCTGGTCTAATCCCGGCATTCCTGGTCCAACTGTGGAGACGGACCCATCGGTCAGCTGACTGGCTATCAACCGTTCGGATAACGAGGTAACTATTCCGAACCCATCGCATCCCCACTGGCTGCGATAAGCGATGAGTCTCAGTTTCAGCTACGCTTTGCTGGACTATTCCAGCACCTCGTATGTGGCGGTCACTCCGGGCTGCTTTGGAGCAATTTGCACCAGAACTTTGCGGCGCGACAATTCTCGCCGGTCACGTTGAATAGAGGGAGCGCCGCGTACTTTAAATAATAGATGGATCAGTGTCGACCGGATACGGCTTGCATAGCAGTTGGCGAATCAAGCGCTGCTTCGGCTCCAAATCGAGCCCTTAGAGACTGGACGGTCTCCTCCTGAAGGTGGCAGTCTACATTGCGCAACTCCCAAACTCCGCTGGGACACCAGCGTGAGTACAGGCCGGCAGGCCGGCCTTGGGCTCGGGCGAATCTCTCCATGCGTCAGCATAACGCCGGGATGACTACTATGTTCTGACGAACAGGGAGCTGGTAGCTGTTAAGCGTTTAGATGGAAGTGGGTCGTCTAACAGTATCCGCGACGGTGCCCTGGACGCATGGAGATATATGTAGGCGCATAATCGGTATCATGGCATCCGGCCGCTTTATGGTCCCTTGGGGTGCTTGCCGCAGAAGACGGGAGTTGGATTTTTGGATGCGTCGCGATTTCTGAGAGAGGCTCTTTGCTGGGGCTTCCTCTGGGGGCTGAACTCATTAGGCATATTCTTCGATGTTTTGGGCATAAGTGGGTGGGAAATTCACGGTAACCCTCCCTTCAAATCATCATATAGAGCAGTGTTGCCTTGCTGAAAAGTCGCTTGGCTCGGTTACAGGCCAGGGCGAAGGAGGAGCATTATGTGGCCGATTATTCTATCATGCAAAGGGGCCTTTCTGGGCGTATCTTTCTTTGTGAAGTACGTAAGTATAGATAGTTAGTGCTGCCTAGGGAAAGGAGCTAGGCATTATCGGAGTGCAGTGGTTGCTGTGTTCGTTATGGTGAGTAGTAAGTAGTCTTGACTAAACCCTGCTTTTGCCACGTCAACCCTTCATCTTGTTCTTTCTACGAGTTTCAGCTCTTGACTGAGAAACAAGCTTTACCTTACGATAATGTCTCTCATTAATATTATCTTCACCTCCTGTTTGGGCCTTGTATAGATGGAATAAAGGGTCGTAGTAGGTGCAGATATTTTACCCACGGTGGATCTTCTGCCTGCCTTTGATGCAGACGCGGTGTCATGTAGTTAGTCTGACGGTGTGCAGAAGGTAAGTAAAGATGGACGGATTTCACCATTCTCTGCTGAAGTGATGCAAAACTCATGGCCCACAATGGATAAGGGAGTCTGGATTTTCCCACTTCATTTCTAAAGCGTAGGCTGGGTAAGTTATAGCTACTAATATTAGTGATATTGTATCTAGACTCTGAGCAGATACAAGTATTTTCTCTTCAGGTTGTTGCAGAATCCGGGGGGGCATTTCGGTTTGTCCGGCCGTGGCCCTCCTTGCACGCGCAGAAACCAGGTGACTATAAGGTAATACTTGACTCCCTTTCTTATAGAAGGACTACCAAAGACAGGGGTGCCCTAAGAATGCCGACAAATGGTCTTGAACTACCTAGAGTAAAAGCTTCCGTCCGTCTATGGTGCGGGTGTCTCCGGCCCAATCATACTTTATCATGGATAAATTAAACATAAATTATCGTCCAGAAACTAGCCTGCCGACTATTGATTTGGAATATCCTATTTTTGCTTCCGGCTTGTACCGATGGCCTCAGGAGATGGTGCCAGTCTGTCGGGCTGTCTTCGGCGGCATGGGATAGGCTAAGCCACTACCCAGAATCATCATCACTACCGAGATAAAGTCGATTTCTTTTGAAAAATCTAGCCAATATATACATTGAAGTGAAAGCCCAAAGCCATAGATTTATAGCATATAAACACTTGTCTAATCATCCCCTTGAACAGCCAAGCGTTCGCGAACCAAATCCGCGGAAAGGACCGGAAGTCCGTAGAAGAGTGAAATCAGTCTGACGACGGACCATTTTAGAAAGAATAAGAAAGAAGACCCCCCCCACACACACACCATCATTCACTCCCCTAGAAGTTAGACGAGGCGGTAACGGACGAACCCGACGACACGCTGACGTTGTTGACGGTGATCTTGGCGCCAGACTGCGCAGTGACGCGCACATCGACCGTGTCGGTGCCGAAACCGCTGGAGTTTTCAAAGTAGTTGTAGGTGGAGCGGGTGGTGGATTGCCAGGTGCTGCCGCCGTCGGTGCTGACCTCGAGGGCGGTGACGGGCTCGTTGGAGTTCTCGACCTGCATGGCGAACCAGTAGGCCGAGGTGCCGCTCTTGTTGTTCAGCTTGATCGGGGTGGTGATGCCGCAGGTCACGTATTCCCAGTCGATGCTGATGACCCCCTCGGAGATGTCGGCCAGCTCGGCGAAGGCGGTTTCGAAGAGGTCGAGGTGGTTGGAGTCACACTCGGGGCATTCGTCAACGATCTGGGTTGGGAGGGTTAGCTTCTGGGTTTCAAGAGAAGATGAATGTGTGGATGCTTGGGAGAGTTGCTCACCATGGCCTTGATCTTGTTGCCGCTCGGGCCGGTGACCTGGACACAGGAGCCACACTGAGCGGCGTCGTCCCAGCGAGGGGATCCCAAGGCAGTGCCGTAGAGGCCGGAGGGGATGGTGTAGCCGGTGAAAGAGCAGGTACCGCCGTCGACGTTGCCGCCGTAGAAGGTGGCTTCACCGGAGAACTCGGAGCTCAGGCTGCTGCTGGTGCTGCTGGAGGAGGAGGAGGACGAGGTGGCAGCGCTGGTGGCAGTGGTGCTGGTGCTGGTGCTGGTGCTGGTGCTGGTGCTGGCCTTCTTCTCCACAACGGAGGCAGCAGTGACCTCGGCAGCCGCGGTGGTAGCAGCAGTGGTAGCAGCCTCGGCCGTGCTGACAGTCACAGCCTGAACGACTGAAGTGGCCTCGACAGCAGCAGGAGCAGCCGTAGTGGCAACGACAGTAGTAGTGGCAACGACAGTAGTAGGGACAATCACGGACAAGGTAGAGGTCTCGACCGCGGCGGCAGCAGTGGGAGTCACCGCAACAGTCAGGGTCTTGTAGTAGGTGCTGACAGCGACCTCGTCCTCACCACAGTCCCACTCATCGTCATCGGGGATCTCAATGGGCCGAGCAGACACGGAGGAAAGGGCACCAAGGGCAACAAGACCCAGGGAGGCAAGACGTTCGTACTTCATGGTTGAGATGGAAGGAACGGTGTTTCAAACAGGGAATAATGAATGGAAGAGGCTCTCGTGGTTAGCCAAGGTGGCAAAAGAACGTGTAAGTGTCAACACTGAGGTGGTTTGAGAAAGAATGGACGCCTGGATATCAAATCCTAGGACTATAGTATAGATCGGCTGTTCCGGACAGAGTGAGTGGTCCCCGAGAGATAGAGGAGAAAGAAACGAAAGAAAGAAGGAAGAGAAGAGCTTAAGAAGGGAGCCGTTCGGGATTCCATGGAATAAAAGGAACCTCCTCCAGGCGCATACTCCATAGAATGTTTGCCCCATGGTCCAGACAATATGATCGGTCCATCGCAGCATCATGGTTGCCCCATTGTCAGCAATATCAGGGAAATGAAACTCGGGGAGTAACAGGATGTCAACGGGCGGAAAAGGCACGGTGGCAAGGCAGCAACCATTAGGGTTGGATGCCAGTGGGAAATGAGATCGCGAGGTGAAACACCGGATGGGGATCAATTTGATCATTCCATCGACCAAAGTCAATCAGTTCACGCGTTGAGATTGAGAATTAATTTAAACTACTCCAGTCAGACCCACCCCGGAGATTTCTTCGCAAACGGCCACCTTGACTCTAGACCGTTATCAGACTAAGCACTAAGCACTAGGCGCACTAAGCCAACCTGTCTCACAATTTGTTCGGTGGGTTTCAATCAGGGGCTCTCGTGTGATGCGTCGGTTATTGATATTCACAAGTCACGTCCCACCCCAAGAGACATGTTCTTCTTCAAACCACTGGTCACTGCTTGGGACAGTCATAAAAATTATGTGGACAACTTTCGGCGTTGCTGGCAAGTGGGTCGGTTCATCACCGTCCTGGGCTCCATAACTCACCCCCCACCCCCTTGAGCTACAATACAATGTGGAATTATGAAGAGAGGTCATATTTTCGCTGTGGGCGTATGCAATCCTATTTCGAGTCCCACATCACCTCATTCAACCGCAGCAGAGCATCCGCACTGGCTTTCTTGGCCGCCATGAATTCCTCCCGGTTTTCCGCTCCTCGGGGTCCGAGCAATGCATCCGAGAAGCAGAGGTCGATCAGTATTTTGAGCTCTTCGTACGAAAAAGGCTCCGCGTTTCCAGCGGCCAGCGCCTGCTCTCCATGCGCAGCAAACGATTCCTTCTCCTCCTTCGCGTAGTCGAGTGCTTTCTCTGCACCCTCAAGGAACCAGTCGAGAAACTTGGCGCTTCGCGGGAGGGCGACCACCTCGTGGTGCTCCTCGCCTGGGATGGAGTCCCCATTGTGGGCCGGATCATGTTGGGGATCGATGATGATATTCTTCAAATTCTGCTGCAGAACGAGAACGTCCAACTGAAGGCGCAATGCGCCATTCTCGTTCATGGCCCCAATCAGGTGGGTGTTGGCCACGAACGTCTGATCGATGAAGCGAGCTAGCCCTGAGGTGATGAACCATCGTTCAGAGGGTCCAAGGTAGGTGGAGATGTTACTGTCGAAGCTTATCAAGTCACGATTCAATTCTAAAATTGTCGGCGATGCAGCAGTGGGCTGGTTCATCAGAATATGCCACCAATGGGCGGTGCTGCTGGGAGCCGGTGTCGTGGGCTCAGAAGCGCGCTGGTTCCGAGGATTTGGTCCTGCCATCGTTTTCTTCAACATATGAATGACACCACACCGACAACCAATATGAAGAGCGAACAGAGCAGTGTAAGCCAGTTCGCGCAGTGACTCAAGTGTATTGTCAAAGATAACTGCGGTTTCCGGGTTCAATGGCAGGTATATCGGCTGGCTAACCCCGTCGACTTTGTACTTCATCGCCCCAATCAAGGTCCAACGACGGTTGGGAGGCCCAGTCTCGGGGCGCCGAGCTTCGGAAGAGGGCGGCATGATTTGACGCAACTGGGCAAGATGGCTTGTGAACCATTGCTGTCTCGAAGTCAGCACACACAAAAGCTCTTAGACCGAGCATAGGAACTGACCATGCTATTGTAGAGAAGTGACAAAGCCACCACGGTCTTGGGGTCGGATATAATGTCGTACGGCTCCAATGGGACCTCAGACGTAAGCTGGAGAAGGAGCGCAATTTCCTGGTTTGGTTAGTGATATCTCATGATGAAACCATTTCGGCCACAGTACCTTATCGACAAGCGCCCACTTGTCGTTGGTCGCCTCTTTCCAGAGACTGACAACAGTATCATGAACATCTCCTGCTTTAGCAAAGCCGGCAGCAGCCTTGAGCCGTGGCTCTCCATTATCTCGCGGAGAGACCTTGGTCACCAACGCTATCACCGGAGTCAGCCAAATTTGTAGGTATTCCAATGGAGCTAGCATCTCACCTTTGTACCATCCACAGCATTTGTCGTAGTAAGTCACGATCTGGGAGAGAAGAAGCTGCGTGAAGGCTTGATCTTGGGGAATACTTGAGAGCATTTTGCTGAACTCCTGGATGATCGACATGAATTTGACCGCGCCCTGAATCAACGCAATCAGTATGAAACTCGATGTCTCAAGTCAGAGTAAATACCTTGAAGACGGGTCGAGGTGAGACCGTGGACCATTGTGGGTCTTCTGTGAATGCATCGGTCGAGACGATAGCAAGAGTGCAAAGGTCTGTGACGGTATCATCAAGCTGAGGCAGGAACACGTTGACCAAGAAGTCATCGAGGAAGGACGTCAATGTGGTCATGGCAAGATCCGAATCCACCGGCACAATCTCCTTCAGCCGTTGAATGAACGACAAAGACGGAGGCAACAGGAGACTGATATTGAAAACACTGGGTTCAATAAGTATCTTGTGGCCCGTGCCTGAGTTGCCTTGTCGAACATCAGAGGAGTCAGTCACTGCGAATTTCTGGTTAGATTTGGTCACTAAGCCAGGCACCGATGACCTGAGAATCTCGTCGAGTTCGGACTGCTCGGCTTGAATCTCTGTTGTTTGGTCCGTTTCGGATAGCTTGAACATTTTCTGCAAACAGTGAGTGTTGGCTCTTTTCACCCGAAGTCTCTGAACAAACCTTGTTCTTGTCTCGTTGGCCCGTGTAGATCTGACGTCTAGCGTCGTCTTCGTCTCTCGGTCGATATTCTACGTCAGTAGCCAGATAGTCATGCAATAGCGAGCGGATCTAAACAGACGTCAGCAGCAACACGCAGCTTTGTCGCAGAGTTAGTTCTCACCTCGCTCTGATAAAGCTTCCACAGCTCCTTGAAACCACCACCAAGCGTGTTGCCCTTGGGGATGCCCTCCCGGGCCACAATGGCGGCGATCACATCATGGACGACGCGGTGGCCTTCAGCGATGGACTCAAACTTGGCGTACAATGTCCACAGGAACTCAGACAGAACATGACCACGCGTCTCAATGGTCTTTGTTGCCACGCCGCTTCTGCTGTCTTGGGCTGCGAAGCCACGCGTAGACGTCAGATCCGGGTAACGCACATCAATTTCAGCATTCGTCTTGTCAACAACAGAAAAAAGTTCAACAGGGAGTCTCTGCTCGATGCAGTTGACCGCGATGTCAAGGTGACCCATCTTGTTGAGCGCTTCTATAAGTAATTGAATGTAGTAGAACGTGTCGGCTTCTGGGTTCCGAGAAGCATCCTCCACCATTGGGTTGGAGGCATCCAGCTTGGCAAGGAAGTTGTAGACAGGGCGTTCCCAGGAGCTGTTACCGGACCAGCTAGATGAACTGACACCATTACCCTCTCCGTCAGCTGTCGGGGGCTTCCATCGATTCGCGCAGTATGGAGACTTCAAATACAGATGATCGTGCAATTCCTCGATCAAGATATCTGTCAACGAAGCCTCTTGGCTCCCGAAATAAGCGCGGATATCCGCCAACGCACCAATGTTCTCGAGCTCGGAGCGTCGCAGAAGCCGCAGCGCATCATGTAGCACTTCAACAGCAGCAAGGAAACGCTTGTCTGAGATGCGGGATTCCAACTTCTCCGGAAGCGATTGTATCTCCTGAATCTGGCTGAACAACTGAATGATATCGTCGTATTTCTGAGAGGAAGTAGCCAGCCCTTTCAGTTCAGGCTTAGTTGACAGCAAGCCCGATTTGGCTCCTTCGAGGGCATTCTTCAGATTGCGAACTCGAGTCTGTGAAGTCTGAATGCTCGTCTGGATCTTGTGGTATGTACCGATAGAGCTATTGAAGCCCTGATGGTGTTCTGGCGAGTGAGGTCAGCATCGATACGGATGTATGGTTCACATCGGACCCAAGCAAACCCACCATTGACAACTGACTTCAATGTCCGCTGTATTTGATCGTGGATCTCAAGGAACTCTGGTTCACGCTCCGCCTTGCCCAAAGTGCTCGTGTCCATGAGTTGTAAAGCCACTTGCACCGGGACACAGCTCTCAGAAGCCACGAAGGCCCAATCGCGCTGGACCATCTGTAAAACATCTACCAATTCCGAAAGAAGGTTAGACACGATTGGCCCAATGCATCCGTCGCTGCTGAGGAGAGACCCTTAATTGGTATTTCGCACCTTCAATGGCCTGGGAGCCTCCCTTGCCTCCGGCGCGGGCGACGGTGTTCAGTTCTCGTTCCCTCTCGCGGCTGCTGCTGCCTCCTCCCAGCCAACTCGTCTCTCCGCGCGCCCGACCGTCTCGTGAACCCAGTGTTGCCCTCTCTGCATCCCCCTCTCGTGTTCTGGATCGCGATGACGCATGCTCGGGGTCGCGGTCCCATCGGTCTCGTCGGCGCTCCGGGGATTGAGCCGGAGAGAGAGAGGACTGCGACGCCTCGGCGTAGAAGCCACCATAGCCTCCAGGACGAAGGTCGTGTCCCCCTGAGCCACCGTTGTTACCTCCTCCTCCTCCGTCTCCGTACCCATTCATTCCTAAGCTGTTGCTTCCATTGCTGCCATAGCCGCCGCCGTCGCCGCGGTCGTAGCGGCTGGTGTCGGAGTATCCGTATCCGTTCGCGTAGGGGTTTCGGCCGCTCATGCCAGGTCACTGAACTTAGATGTAAAAGAGGTATAAGTAGTCTCGATTGCTCGTCGCGCGTTGTGTACAGTTAAAAGGAAAGTAGTCGGTCGCTAGGTGCTCGAGCTCCGTAACTCTAGGCACTGGCGCAGTTGAGCAAGCAGGTAACAAGCATGGTCGTTATCAGGAAGGATCAATGTTGAAGGGAAGTCAGAGCGCTGACTTCAACAAGTCTGATTGAAGGAGAAGCTCGGAAACTATATCGGGATACAAAAGACTTAAAGGGACGTGGGTGAGATTGTTGTAGACATCGGAGCTGCTCGATCCCGCGAGGTGTCGC
Organism: Aspergillus saccharolyticus JOP 1030-1; assembly: GCF_003184585.1. Taxonomy (NCBI): domain Eukaryota; kingdom Fungi; phylum Ascomycota; class Eurotiomycetes; order Eurotiales; family Aspergillaceae; genus Aspergillus; species Aspergillus saccharolyticus. The sequence goes on along the minus strand of NW_020290653.1, from coordinate 9,901 downwards.
TTGGCCCGTTGCTCCACATTCCGCCCACCTTCAGGCCGCTTGGCTTCGCAACCGTCGGGGTACAGTGTGAATGCTTAATTATAACTTGCCCGACACTTTCCTTTTGGGTATTTCTTTCCTTGCTACAATATCTTTATGTTCCATAGAAGCGGACCGGTACAGATCATTCTGTCACAGAAAGTCTGAACTCGACAAGAGTACTAACCATAGATCTAGGTATGATATTGGCTGTAGGCTCTAAATCTAGGTTTATAGTATAACTATCAGAAACTAGCAGGCTCATTTGGTAATGGCCTTAGTTTCACGCTGAAGCCAACCTCGGGTGTACTCATCGTTCTCGAAGAACTTGTGAGTCTTTTCCCAGACCTCAGCATGGTAATCATTGACCCATTTCAGCTCGGCGTCAGTGAGAAGGGAGGGCTCTATTAAGTTCTGACCGATCGGGGCCATCGTGACGTGCTCGAAGCCCAACCAAGGCTTGTCACCGAACTTGTGCGCCGTCTGCACCTCGCGTGCCATGATGATGTCTAAGGCAGCGTTAGCTAAAGGCATACTTTCTCCCGTAATGAGATACTCACTTTCAATACGAATTCCGAACTTTCCATCTTCGTAGAAGCCAGGTTCTGCTTGAATTAGCTTCTGGCTTGCTCAAAATTGGATATAACAAACATACCATCGGAAATGACGTTGCCAGGAGCGATGGGGACTTCGGTGTACTGCACGCGCGTGCCGATTCCGATGGGTCCTTCGTGCACGTTCTGTCGCTGAATTAGCTGAGTGAAAATGCCATATGCGCTTCTTAAGACTCACCAAGTACGAGCCGACTCCATGCCCGGTTCCGTGGAGGTAATCCAGACCCTCCTTCCACAGATGCTGTCGCGCAAGAGCATCAAGCGCAAAGCCACTAGTGCCCTTAGGGAATACAGCAGTGTCAATGGAAATGAGGCCCTTCAACACAAGGGTGAATGCCTTCTTCTCAAGGTCGGTAGGTTTGCCGAAGTGGAAGGTGCGGGTCACATCAGTTGTTCCATCCAGATATTGGGCCCCAGAATCACAGAGATAGATGGCGGTAGGGTCGATGATGGAGCAGCTTCCCTTTTCGGGCTTGTAGTGGATGACGGCACCGTTTGGACCCGTCGAGGAGATGGTGTCGAAAGATAGACCAGCAAACAAATCGTGCTTGGATCTGATTTGCTCCAGCTTATCTGCAGCATCAACCTCATCCAGAGTTGTCTTCTTGTTCACCAACTCGTTCTCCAGCCAGGCAAGGTATTCCGACAAGGCGGCACCATCACGAATGTGGCAGGCCCTCATGCCTGCAAGTTCAACTTCGTTCTTGACTGCCTTGGCATCCCCAATGGGGCTACGGACCTCGTCGACCTGATCCTCACCCCCAAGGCTAAGACTTAGAGCCCAGGAAGCCCTGTTAGATACAAGAAACTTGGTAGGCGCGCCCTCGGCTTGCTGCTTCAGTGACACGCTTAGTGCTTTGGCATCCGCGAAGATCGAGTCATATGGCTTGATGACGACATCCTGACCAAGGTGAGCCTTCACCTCGGGCGTCAACTTGTCATCGTCGACGTAAAGGTCGACAGTGGTGGGGGTAACGATGGCGTATGAGAAGAACACAGGATTGTAAGGAATACTAGAGACGGGTCAATGAGCCTTGCATAGATGCAGTGTAACAGCCAAGCACACAGCCAAGCACGAAAAAAAACTTACTCGTTGCCACGAAGGTTAAAGAGCCAAGCGATCTCATCCAGCATCGCTATGTTTTGTTAGCCATGCCAGAACAAGACGGACAAGGAACCAGGGTAGGTGATCACCCACAGATAACGATTCCAGCAGCCTTCTTGTTCTCCAATTCCTTGCGCAGATCTTGAATCTTCTCCTGGAAGCTCTTGCCAGCATATTTCTCCGGGTGGACCGTGACTTTCTCCCTGGGAGGAGCTGGCCTGCCATCCTTCCAGACCATGTCGACAAGATTCTGGACACCAACGAGGGACGATCCCTTCTTCTTCAAGGTCTCTGAAAGGCTACGAGCACCCGCTGAAGACAGTCAGTTTCAAAGGCATTTGCCATTCCCAAAGCGAACTGCCCCACTTACAGGCTGTGATTAAAGCTGGATCAACACCAACCACCTTGCCGCCCTCAGCCTGCTCCGTGGTCCTGAATCAAAGGTTAGCTCCCGGGCCCGAGAGCAGCTGTGTTTTGACCTTCATACCATTCTTGCCATGTCGGAACACCCTCGACACCCCGCTTCAGCAGAACCCAGTTGTTGTCAAGCTGCTTGGCAGCCTGGTTGAAGTAGCGGCCATCCGTAGACAATGCGGCCTTGGACAAAGAAATGATGGCCGTTCCAGCCGAACCGGAGAAACCTGAAATAAATTCTATCGAGCGTAGTGTGAGTTATCCTGCATTCGATAGAGGGTGGTAGAGAGAGGCGTGGAAGGGACAAAACGGTTGGTGTTCTAACCTCGACGGCCGTCGCATGGCGCAATATACTCCGACTGGTGGCTATCTTCTGAAGGAACGACTATTTGAGGGAGAAAAAAAAAACGGTAAGAGTTTTGATATCAGAGTGAGATGGGATTTCATTGAGTACGTACTATATACATCCACTTTGTGCTCCTGCATCAACTGCCTCAACTTGGCCAGGCGCTCTGAGGTATTGACGGTCTCCATGTCGATGATAAAGCGCGGGGTGGAGCTGGAAAAGGGCCTTGCACGGGGAAGGGGTAACTTGCGAGCCGATCGGAAAGCTGAGATCCAAGAAAGGCGGATAGGAGGGTGCGAAAAAAGCATCTACTGGCGAGCGATTGCAAAGGACAGCTGCAAGTGTCCGGTGGAAGAGATGGGATCTTATTAAGTTGGGGTTGCACAGAGCACGCAAGGACCTAGGCCGAAGGTAGGCGAGGTAGCGATGGTGGGTGGGTGGGTGGGGAAGGGTAAAAGATACGGGATAACTATTCGTGTGCACAAGAGACAGCGATAGTGGAGGATAAGGTCGTTACTAGTTGGTCAAATCTGGAGGTATGATCTTGAGTCGTGGTGGTGGTGGTGGTGGTGGTGAGGAGTAGCGAGTACGTAAGGGAAGTTCAGTCCCCCGTAGGAGCTCCGGTGGCAGATTACAAGTGGGCCCTTCGGCCGGCCTCTCTTTGCCGACGGTGGAAGTGGGTAAATGCCACGAGATCGGTATCGTCAATTACCGCACGGTAACTTTTCTGCACTTCATTAATGATTCTTCATTAATGATTACTGCCTGCTTATGCTCACATGAGAGCAGACTCAATCAGTCCAGACTATTGGATTTTTCAATCAAGGTCAAACGGTATTCTAAGACAAAGCGTTGTTCGATCATGGCCCGTTGGTTGGAAATCGAATAATAGTCTGCAACTGTTGGCCCAGCCAAGCCACATGCTTTCACCCAAATGCCAACCTGATCAGCTATTTTTCATCCTGTCGGATTAACATTTATATCCCAGAGCCCTTCCTTCCCCTCCATCCCACTTCTCACCGCCTGGCCCTTCGGTAGTAGTGTTATCAGCACGTGACACCCCTTAAATATAGCTATCGCTCATCATCTACAGTCTATACCCTTCTTTCTTCTTGCAAGGAGGCCACCAGTGTCGCGGCCATGTCTGTGGACATTCCAGGTCAAGCCTCGGATGTGCTCCTGCTCATCAATGAGGCAAAGACGGTAAATTGAGCTGTTCGCACGCGTCAATTGCAGGATAAGTGCTGATCTCATTCCTATTTCCAGCTAGTGTCGCAACTTTATGATCCGGCAAATACTGGCAACCCCGCCAAAATAAAGGCGATCCAGGAACACCTTCAACGTCTTCAGAAAGGCCCTCAAGCATGGCTGATTGCAAATCATCTTCTCGCGGAGGATAACACTGATTTGAGATTCTTCGGAGCTTTGACTTTCACTGTAAAAATAAACCAGGACTGGTGCGCGCCCACCACATGATAGCACTGTGCGCAACCTGCTAACTCTGATCGTAGGCAACACTTGAGCACAGAAGAGGCCCAGGAGCTACTAGGACGACTGATAGAACACTATGTCATCTTAGTCAATGGAGGAGAACGGTCTCTGGTAGTACGAAAACTAGCTGCCAGCTTAGCGACCATTTTTCTGAAACCCAACGCTCCTTGGACACGGGCCCTTTGCAACCTGGCGGCTTCCTTAGCAAATGGGAAGCATGTCTCAGAGGAACACTGCAAGGATGTTGACCTCAGGCATACTGTGCTTCCAGCTTTGTCCGAGCGGCAGGTAACCTCCTTGCTATACTTTTCTAATATCCTTGGAGAGGAGATCCATCGGTGGAGCTCTGAAGCCCGTCGTAATCGCGATGATCACCCCATCGCCGAGAATATCAAGGACGCTTTTGTACTCGTCGATGTTGTTCTTGGCCACATTCTGCAGCAAGTCGCATCCGGAGCTCACTTGTCTGATGGTGACGACTTGGGCACTGAAGTTATCAGTTCCTACCAGGTGAGCGCACTTGTCTCCTATACTCTCGTTCCATCTGACATTCGTGTTGTAGACCTGGATGTATGTACGGAGCGCATTTCAACTCCGCGACACGATACCTGTATCCCAACTAGCACCGACCACAACTCACGTGATTCAATGCATGAGCATTCCATCTTTGTCGAAAACCGCGACAGAAGTTCTGGTCGAATTGATAGACTGGCGGGATACTATCTTCAGCCCGGAGCACATTAGTGCCATCTTAGATTACATCGTTTGCGATTATGGTACTGCGCATATCGCTTCACTCATGGAAGGCGATTTCGAGGACGAGAACATGATATTCTTGGAGCTTTTACTAGCATATTCAACACTACAGCAAAGAGACCTTCTAACAAAACCACTGGATCCGCAACATGACAAGGTTCTTGCTCTGCTGCACATGCTGTTCAAAGCTCCTGGTTATGCATCGGTGGACGATTCGGCCTCCCCTTTGGTTCTCGAATGGTGGACTGAGGTGGCAGATGACCTTCAGGAAATATACCTGGACTCAGAAGAACAAGCGGGGCTTGAACCTGCAAAGCACAATCTTGCCCGTGCAGCCCTGGACTGTTTTGAGAAACTCAAATATCCCACTCCGGAAGAGTTGCAGAGCTGGGGCGATGATGATCGTAATGAATTCGGGGCTTTCCGGCGCGACGTCTGTGATTTTCTTTTAGCGATCTATCCAATGCTGGGGGTAGAATTGGTACAGGTTTTCCAGGAGCGAGCGAGATCGTCACTCCAACAGCAAGACTGGCGAACATTTGAGGCCGCCATCTTCTGCGTTGCTCAGCTGTCTGAGGCGGTTGATGAGAATCAGCATGCTGACGAATGTCTGAATTCAATATTCTTTTGTGATGAATTCGCCAATTTATGCGAAGGAAACGGGGTGGCTATTCCAGACAAACCACGCCAGACTCTAGTGGACATGCTTGGGAAATATCAATCATACTTTGAACGAACACAGGCATTGCTACCCCGGGTATTAACATTTCTCTTCGCGTCCCTTAATGTTGGCCCTTGCGCGCCAGCAGCGTCCAGGTCGATCGCATATCTCTGCAATTCATGTCGCAATGCTCTCACACTCGAGCTTCCGGCCTTTATCGACCAATTCGAGAGCTTCCGCTTCAAACCCACTGCTACAGCCCAGACTATGGAGAAGGTTTTAGAGGGCATCGCTGCAATCATCCAAACGGTACCTGAGGATGAAGCAAAGGCTCCATATCTGGAAAGGATTCTTCGGATCTTTCATGAGCAAGCAACCGCAGCGCGAGAAGAAGTCGTCAATGGACTCATCGAGCAAGCTCAAAGCCATGCTCAGCTGGTATTACGATGCATTGCCAGTGTCGGCAAGGGTCTCCGAGCCGATGGAGAAATCAATTTGGACTCGAATGACGATAAGGAAGCCGATGCTTACCCGCCGACCTTCTGGAATATGGGTAGCGGTGCTGTTGTACAGAGCCACATCATGGAATCTATGCAGCTGCTCATGACTGGCTTCCCTGTGGATGTGGCGATCATCGAGGCTGCATGCGACATACTCAAAGCCGGCTATACTGAGAGGACCGGTCCTTACGTATTTCCGCCGATGATGACGGTCAATTTTGTGAAGAGTATCCCACTAGGTAGTGCGGGTACCGACATAGTTATGGGTACAGCCTCGGCTTTTCTTGCATCCCATAGTTCGCATCCCCAGCGTATTCGTGATGAAACAGTTGCCTTGATCATTCACGTCTATGACACATTCTGCTGGATGCATGAGAAACCTGAGTGCTATGACCCCGAAGTCGCTAACAGCGGAATCGACTTCCTGACGCGCTTGCTTCCGAAATACCATTCTTTCCTCTTCGCGCTCACGTCTGCACCGCAGGAACCCGGCCAGACCACTAGTCAACAGCGACCGTCCGTTCTAGAAGCTATCTTGAACTTCACACTTATCTCTCTACAGGGCCCCGAACCCCTGCCATTGCGCTCCGCTTCGCAGTTCTGGGTGAGCGTGCTGAACCTCCCCAGCGACGACCCAGCTATTCAAAATGCTATCCGTGAATGTCTGCCCGCTATTTGTCGGATTCTGATGAGTCAATTCGCCGGTAGATGTGCCCGGTCTGATCTGGAACACCTGTGCGAAGTGCTTCGTAAGGTCATATTCAAACAACAGGGAGCAGCCCGGCCGCACCTTGCTGCGGCGCTGGCCGGGTTGGACGAGGTGGTCGATCAACACCAGCGGCCATCTGTCTCGCCAGAAGAACGACAGCGCCTCCTTGCGTCATTGTTGGCCGCCAGGGGGGCTAAAATGCAGACCAGTCAGTTGATCCGCACTTTCTGGGTCAAGTGCCGTGGTGCCGGCTTCGACTACGTGGGATAGCCTGTAGGGTTGTCTAGCTAGTAGCAAGTGTCGACTATAGCTACCAGACTCTAGGTTCATTGTGCCACCACCTTCTAGTAGGCGGACAGTAACACTTGCTATAATATAAGCTCTCACTAGCCGTGTGTAAAATCACTATTTACCCGATGTCGAGACATCAAGGGATTAGCAATTCCGGAGTTTGCCTCAAGTGACCGTCTGTCATGTCACTGTAGTTGACAGGCTATGATCTTCTGCCTCAGACCTACACAGACAAAATCGTCGGCTCTGAGATATTTTGCCTTTGGAGCGGGGCGATCATCCGCCACTGAGGCGGTGCGCCCAATTTTTGACTGCAGTCCAAGTTCAGGAGTAAACACCAGCGAATATACCTGACTCTCCTCACTAGTGGCCAACGCAATCCGAAAAAAAAAGGAGAAATAAGAAAAAAATGTAGAAAAAGTTAAGGAAAAATAGAAAATAAAAAGGAAAAAACAAGTAAGTCCTGTTTTTAGGTCCTGCATTGACAAGTCTACTATCTCTCCCACTAACTGGCCATTTGTTGTTCCCCAGGGTCTCCAACCACTCCACCTCCACCTCCCCCCCGCCTGTGCAATGCATGAAGTCTCCGTCAGAATCTTCATTGCCGACAAATATGCAAACCTTTGCCTTAGGTGGAAAAGGATGACCATTCATCCAATAGGGCGACGTCATGCCCTGCGAGACTGCCTCTGATCTCCTTTTTTCTGTGTGGGCTTGGTCAGTGCTTTTCACTGCCTCGTGTTTCGGCTTAGACGCGACGGTGGATCTGGCGCCTGCGCCTGGGGCATGGCCGACGACATCATATTAAGGCACGACATGTCTGCGCCTCCTGCTGCCTTTCTGACTGTATCGTTCCCATCATGCCCATCATCGCCAACACTCCGGAAGCCCTTCTTGCTCGCACAGACTCCCTCGACCCGGCGACCACCTGCCAAGGGTTGACCAACAGCGGACGACCATGCCGTCGCGCGCTCGCAGACCCGGCCGACCAGTACTGCTGGCAGCATAAGGACCAAGCGGCCAGCGTCACCCCCAGCACCGCGTCTACTACGAATCCCAATAAGCCGCGCACCAGCATCGATACTCTGCTGGACCGATTAGGAGTGCTCAACATCAACAACGCGCCGCCGCCCGGGGCCTCCGAGAAGTGGCGCCCGCGACCCAAGCCCCAGAAAAGACAAAAGAAGCGCACGATCTGCTGCTGCTTCGAAGTAATCGAGGAGGAGGACATCAGACCGCCCAGGCCCGTCTCAGCCCGGCCACCGTCGTCGCAACCGCCGCAGCCCAACCTGCTGTCGCCCGGCTACAACCAGACCCGACCATCCGCGCAAACATCCCACCACTCCTCCACCTCCTCGGGGATCCCTGAGAACTGGATCCCCACGAGCCTCACCGCGGAGACAACCTCCATGCTCGAAGCCGAGCTCGACAAGCCCATCTCCGAAGCCGACGAACCCGGCTACATCTACATGTTCTGGGTGACGCCCGTCGATGGCAGCGACGGGACGACGCGCGAGCTGCCCCCACCGGCCGCAGAGGTCGCCAGCTCGCTGCTGCCGCCCAAGTCCTCCTCCACGCCGGCGGGGCGCGACCGCCGCATCAGCGACGCAATCCACACGGCGCGGGATCTCCGCGCCTTGGCCTCAGCCCCGACAGCCACCAGCCCAGGCACCATTCGACTGAAGATTGGGCGGGCGAACAACGTCCAACGCAGACTGAATGAATGGTCCCGTCAGTGCAGCCACCACCTTACCCTGATCAGGTACTACCCGTACACCCCGTCGACGCCGCAGCCGTCTCCGTCGCGGTTGGGGGGTGGCGGCCACGACAATGAAGCCCTCGAGCCGGGCCGCAAGGTGCCGTACGTCCACCGTGTCGAGCGGCTGATTCACCTGGAGCTGGCGGATGTGCGGGTGCGCGATATGGGTAAGTGCTCGGACTGCGGCAGGGAGCATAAGGAGTGGTTCGAGGTAACGGCGGAAAAGAGCTCGCTCAAGCGGGTGGATGATTGCATCCGACGGTGGGTGAAATGGGCAGAAGTGCAGGAGAAGCAGAGACGGTAGACGTAGCAATGCCCGGGTGCGAGGTCATTTGAGCTGCTTCATTATACCTTAACAGATAACATAGAACATAGAAGTTGTCTTTCACGTCCTTACAGTCCAGCTAGACTCCTCACGGCTGCTCAACACTTCGCCCTCACAGCGCCCATAGTCATTAAGAACAGAACAACCATAAGTATCAAGAAAGCCACGACACTATACATCCATCCAAACACCCGCTCAAGGTCCAAAACCCACTCAGACACGCACTTAACTCCACCCCATTTTCAATCCGAATTAGAACACAAACAGTGCACCCTCAACCCATGACTTTCCCACTCCCATCCTGATCCCCATTTCCACCCTTATCCACAGCCCCCTTCTCACTCCGACTATTATTCTCAACTAATTTGCTCAAATCAACCCCAAAGACTCCCAACCCCTCCTCCTCCTCCCCCCTAACAACTCTCCCCACCTTCCGCCAAAACCAGACCAACGCCCACCCCCACCCCCAAACCCCTAACCCCAGCAAAAACGTCACCACCAGCACTGGTCCCAGCACCAACATAGCAAGTCCCGCCACCACCGCAGCAGCCACACTCGCCGCCATCATCACGCCGCCCAATACCAGGCACAGGGGGATACCCGAGCAGATGATCTGGGCCAGGAGAAAGGTGGCGAGAAGGGGATGGGTCGTTGCGATTCTTTTAAGGTGGGGGAGAAGGGCGGTGGCTTTTTCCTTCATAGCTCCCAAGGGGGTGGTGGCGGATGGGGATTGGGATGTAACTGTGTGGGTTTGGTCCCGGCTTTGGGCTTGGTCTAGCTTTTGCTTTCGAGGGCTGGTGATGCTAGGTGCCTGGGTGCTGCATTCTTTGTCCGGGTCTCCGGGCGCTGTCATTGTGGTATCGTCTTTGCGTGCTGCTCTTCCTCCTCCTCCTCCTCCTCCTCCTCCTCCTC